>NW_010565814.1:0-227 GCF_000687285.1 Phaethon lepturus
GCTTGCCATGGGTTTGCTTTCCTTACCGTATGTTGGAGTTTACTACTCGTTAGTGGCTGCTTTTTGCTTTCTCTGCTTACCGTGCTGCTGTACTGCTGATTGCCTGACTCTGCTGTGCCTGGGAACATTCTGATAACAGCAATGGCAATGCGCCTGGGCTGGCAGGTGGCCAGGGCATCACTGCTGTTTCTGTGCTGCTGTACTGGACAGGCTGGGACTTCCGTGTG
>NW_010565814.1:312-5297 GCF_000687285.1 Phaethon lepturus
CTGACCTGTGGATGAGTCCACGTGCGAGAAGGACACCCCGAAGCATCTGTGGCCGTGGATAAGCACCACGACGTGGTGTTGGTCTCTTCTCCCAAGTAACTAGCGATAGGACGAAAAAAATAGGATGAATAAATAAAAATAGGATGATTTTTCATCATAGGATGAAAAAAAACTTTTAGGTTAAATATAGCAGCATTGCCTCTCAGCTTTGAAAGTTGAGAAGAATAACATTCCATTTTGATTTTATTTTATTTTCCTTAAAAAAATTCTGAACCCGAATGCAATGCCTGTGAGTAATAGTTAATTGATGGTGCTGTAAGCAGGAATCCTCTTTTTACCTACACTGCAAGTATAGTTCAGAGTGCTGTAGTGCATACCTTCTCATACTGCTTTGCCAGTTTTTCTTGGCCACCTGTTATGATGTTCATTCTCTACTTAAGCCCACTAAAATCTAAGATGATTGATTTTAGCCTGTAGGGATAAGAAATAATGATTTTGCATGCATTGTTTTTATTTTTAAGGAAGGAAATAATAGGTTATTCATAAGGGTAAAAACTTCTGTTATTACATACTCTGTTTCATCCACTGTAAATACATAAATAAATTGAAAGACCTGCTATTTTAATTTTTATTATGCTACTCCAGAAGTGCTTCTTAGTGCCTCTCTTACTACTCTATTTATTTCGGTGTCCATCTAAATAATTAGAACTTGATCTGAAAACACATTATTTGATGGGCTACAAATTATGAGTTCTTTTCATTCTTCAGGTTATAAATATTGTAAGCTGAAAGCCAGGGAGGAAGGGAAATCATTCATTTGAAACAAGCTTTTAGTCTGCACTTGATCTTTGGTTTTGTATGAAAAGCCATGTTGGACTGAATGACAGCTGAGAGGGCAAGCTGCTGTATCAGCGGATTTAGCAGAAAGAAACTGCTGTTCTCTCAATCAGCACCTTTCCAGAAAGCTCACTGAATCTCTCACCAGTTCCAGTCCAATTGTGAAGTAAGTGCACTAAATAATATGAGGATGGAACTGTATAAATGAAACTGCCCTTCACTATATTAGTACTCCACTCTGGTGAGACCACACCAGCTCTGGAGCCCTTAGCACAGGAAAGACATGGACCTGTTGGAGCGGGTCCAGAGGAGGAACACAAAAATGATCAGAGGGATGGAACACCTCTCCTATGAGGAAAGGCTGAGAGAGTTGGGGTTGTTCATCCTGGAGAAGAGAAGGCTCCGGGGAGACCTTATTGTGGTCTTCCAGTACTTAAAGGGGGCTTATAAGAAAGATGAGGACAGACTTTTTAGCAGGGCCTGTTGCAGTAGGACAAGGGGTAATGGTTTTAAACTAAAAGAGGGAAGATTCAGACTAGATATAAGGAAGAAATTTTTGACAACGAGGGTGGTGAAATACTGTCCCAGGTTGCCCAGAGGGGTAGTAGCTGCCCCATCCCTGGAAACATTCAAGGTCAAGTTGGACAGGGCTCTGAGCAACTTGGTCTAGTTGAAGATGTCCCTGCTCATTGCAGGGGGGTTGGACTAGATGTCCTTTAAAGGTCCCTTCCAACCCGAACTATTCTATGATTCTACAGTATCCAGTACAGTGTCCAGGATGACTAATTGTAAATCTGTGCTCCAGATGGTTTAACTTCAGGATGTGGTTAAAGCAACTCTTCAAACATTCAGCCCAGCTGTAGGGCTTTAAAACAAAATAAAAATCCCCAGTCTTGCATTTCCAGGCCATCTGGCAGTCACCACATTCTCACATTTGCTGATCTTGATGTCTGTTACATGTGCAGCTGCTGTAGATGCAGTTAAGATCTTTTGCCATGTTAGACACAATGTATGATTAAAGTAGTAAATTGTGTGACTACCAGATCAGTATTCAGCATAGAAGACTTGGCTCTATATTTAGAATGTTTACTGTTAATTTTAGATTACCTTCCTGATGAAAGCAGTTAGGAAAAAGTAGGACATTTTCATTGCAAGTCTACTATAAACATTGTTCTGTGTTTTTATGCCTGGATGGATTTCAGGGATATATATAGATCTGGGATTGACAATGATGTGGTGCATGTTCTGAGGCAAATGAGTTATTCTGTTCTTACTAAACTGATGGCAATAAAAAAGGTTGAGATAATCCTAAGGTTATGGATTTTCATCCTGTATTCACAGATACATGGATATGAGATAATTTGGGTTTCCCAGGCATGTTCGTATTGTTTGTACTTAGCAAGACTGGAACAAAAGGCAAACTGAGGTTGGTTTGCAAATGAATTTGTGGATTCGTCAACTGTAAAGATGTGAAGTATTTATTTTGCTGTAATGTTATTTTGGTGGGTTAACCTTGACCAGCAGCCAGGTGCCCATCCAACCACTCACTCCCCCTCCTCAACAGGAAAGGGGGAGAAAATAGGATGAAAAAGCTCATGGGTTGAGATAAAGACAGGGAGATTGCTTACCAGTTACTGTCATGGGCAAAACAGACTTGACTTAGGGAAAATTAATTTAATCTATTACCAGTTAAAATAGATTTGAGTAGTGAGAAACAAAGACAAAAAAACCCAATACCTTCCCAGGCTCAACTTCACTCCTTCACTCCCGACTCTTCTACACACCTCCCCAAGCAGCACAGGGGGGATGAGGGATGGAGGTTTACAGCCAGTACATAATAGTTTCTCTCTGCTACTCCTTCCTCCTCACACTTTTCCCCTGCTCCAGCATGGGTCCTCTCCATGGGCTGCGGTCTCTCAGGATAAACCTGCTCCAGCGCAGGTTCCCCATGGTCTGCAATTCCTGTCAGGAAAATCTGCTCCAGCATGGGGTCTATCGTGGGCTACAGGGGAATTCCTTACTCCTCTGCTTGTGCAGAGTTTTCCCCTTTCTTAAATATGTTTTCACAGAGGCTCCACCAACTTCACTGATTTGTTAAACTTTGGCCTACAGTGGGTCTGTTGCCAAGCTGGCTGCAACCATCTGTGTTTGGTACAGGGCAGTCCCTGACCTCTTGTTGTGGGTTAACCCTGGCTGACAGCTAAGCACCACACAGCCACTTGTTCACTCTACTCTGCTCCCTGCAGCAGGACAGAGAAAAGAATAGGAAGAGCAAAAGCAAGACAAATCATGGGTCAAGATAAGGATAGTTTAATAAGCGAAGGAAAGAGGAAGAAGAAAGGAAAAAACCCAACAAAACAAGTGATGCAAAGGCAACTCATCATCCACCACAAGTAGACTGATGATCAGCTAGTGTCTGAAAAATAGCTACTTTCCCCCAAAATAACCCTCCCATCAGCTTCT
This sequence comes from Phaethon lepturus, assembly GCF_000687285.1. Taxonomy (NCBI): domain Eukaryota; kingdom Metazoa; phylum Chordata; class Aves; order Phaethontiformes; family Phaethontidae; genus Phaethon; species Phaethon lepturus. The sequence goes on from NW_010565814.1 coordinate 3,613, forward strand.
ATTGCTGAGCATGATGTCATATGGTATGGAATATCCCTTTGGTCAGCTGGGATCAGCTGTCCTGGCTGTGTTCCCTCCTAGCTCAGCCCCAACCTACTTGCTGCAGGGGGCAGAATGAGAAAAAGACAAAGCCTTCACACTGTGCAAGCACTGCTCAGCAATAGTTGAAACACTGGTGTGTTATCAACACTGTTTTAACCACAAATCTAAAACACAGCACTATACAGGCTGCTATGAAGAAAATTAACTCCATACTAGCCAGATCCAATACACCTCTTCTCACAGAGGCTACCCCTACAGTACCACCCCCCCTCTGCTATCAAAACCTTTCCATGTACACCCAATACAGTTATGTCAAGTTATGTCATAGGATGCCTTCTCAATATTGAGAATTGCATCTGAACTTTGAAGACTTGCTGGAGTATTGCTACAAGACTTTGTCATATTAAACTTTTTTAAAGTAATCTTTAAAAATTACTACAAAACATAGTATAATTTGGTAGGTCTTCCTTTGGCATCAGCAAAAATTATCTAAAGTAATACTCAGCATAGTAGGGACAACTGTTATCCAAATGGGAATTTTGAGCAAGTAGGACTCCACTTATATTTAAATATTAGTTTTTGATAACTGAAAAACAAAGAAATGATTCCTTGTGTTGGAAGATCATCTGGATAATCTTTCACAAATCAGTTACAGAAGTGTCAGGAAAGACTTCGTGCATATCTGCTTTCACCAGAATTTTGCAGATAGTCTGGGCCAGATTCTCTGCTAAGAATAGAGACAACAGGTCCTTTTACAAAAATGAAGCCATACACATTTTCTCAGCTAAGTGGTCTTTTGAGTTGTCTGAGAAAATAATCAACTTGAACTTAAATAGATCTTTGTAGCAGTTGCTGAGATCTGAACACCAAAGCAGCCTATGCTGTAAACATTGTCAGGCTTTCCAGTCTAATTAATTGAGTAAAGTCCACTTATATTAGACTTTGAATGTCTTTATTTTCTGAAGCCATAATTTTCAAAATTTGAGGCCTGCCTTTAAGTTATTAATGTGATAACTTCATTCCTAAACACATGCTCTCATTTTTCAAATCAGAGCAGTTCCTTTGGTCTTTTCTTCTTCACATGAAAGAATATCTGCAAGAGTATGTAGTATGCACAGTATCCTGGCATGGTGCTAAAGATGCCTTGTATATAAATACCCATAAGGATATTTATCATTTCAGTCTTGTTAATGTCATGACGAGTGTCTTATATTGTTTGCAGCATAGAAGTAATTGAGAAGGAACTTAATGTTAACTTATACAGAAGCACTGTGAATTAGCTTTATTTTTGTCTTCAAAGCAATAAGGAAATATTTTAGATATCTTCATTGCTAAATTGTGATGACGTACTTTATTCTCTAAATTTAGTTAATAGTAAATAGCTAATGACATTTTAGTCCTCTTCTTTGTTATGCAGTCACTGAAAAGAAGGAAGGAGGGGGAGGGAAAGAAAGTAGATGCATCACATCCATAAAACTCATAAAAATGCTTCTTTCTGTGGGATTTCTGAAAGTGAAGTGATTTTATTACAAATCACTTTTGTGATATGACCCTTTCACCCCCAAATAAAATCCAAGTACAAATTGTCACACTTATTTGGTACAGTTTTGTATGGGTGTTGTGGTTTAACCTGGCAGGCAGCT
>NW_010565815.1:0-17946 GCF_000687285.1 Phaethon lepturus
GGGGAGAGGGGTCGGGCGTGAAGGGCTGAAGGTGGGAATGGGGGAAACAGAGTGGAAGAATGGCCTTTTATTAAGGTTTGTCTTTGTTTCTTACCATCAGAATCTATTTTAATTGGCAATAAATTAAATTAATTTCCCCAAGTCAAGTCTGTTTTGCCTGTGACAATAACTGCTAAGTGATGTCAGCGTCTTCATCTTGACCCATGAACGTTTTCATCCTATTTTTCTGACCTGTTTGAGGAGGGGGGGGTGAGAGAGCAGCTGCGTGGGAGTTCGGGTCTTAGCCAGGGCTAACCCACTACAGAGAAATGCAGGAATGACCATATTATCTGGTTCTTACGCAGCTGCTCGGAGTGATTTTTAAAGGAGCTCAGTGTCCCTTGTGTTTTAATGAGGGGGAAATGGCACTGGCTGTGGGATCAATTGATGTGCCCGTTTTGCCTTCCTGAGGGTTTATCAGGCTCATGCTGCATTTCTTCTCCATTTTCGGATGGAGAAGTGTCTTGGCTCTCCGTGCTGGCCCAGAAAAGAGTGGAAGCATGAAGTTTGTGGTCTCCATCTTTGCATGCTTGTGAGAGCCCACTCTGAGCCAGAGGGTATAGCATGGATACATGTGTCTGTACTCTTAGTAAGTCCTTCTGAGAGCCCTTGAAATATATTACAGAATCACAGAATCACAGAAACACTAGGTTGGAAAGGACCTTCAAGATCATCAAGTCCAACCATTAATCCAGCGCCACCATGTCCCCTAGACCATGTCCTGAAGCACCACATCCACACGTTTCTTGAACACTTCCAGAGATGGCGACTCCACCACCTCCCTGGGCAGCCTGTTCCAATGCCTGACCACCCTCTCAGTGAAGAAATTTTTCCTAATATCCAATCTAAACCTCCCCTGGCGAGGTTCAGGCTTAGAGCCACACTAACACACCTTGCATGTCTCTGCCTATACACTCAGCCAGCAGAGACTGGCTGGTTTTATTCTTCTGCCTGCCTAAATCCACAAGTTATATTGTGAGTGACCCTGCACTGAGGTTTGCCAGGAAAAATCGTGGCTTGAAGAACAGTAGATTTTTTTTATTTATTTCAGCATTTAGAAGAAAGGAGCTTCCCAAAACATCCAGGCATGATCTGCATAGCACTAAGTATTATGTGTGTGAGAGACTGCAGAGTCTGTATTATTTGCATTTATGCTGAGAGCGCAGTGCTGCACAAGGAGGTGTGTTTGTAAACAGTACTGAGACATCCCTCTGAATTACAGCAGTCTGCTAGGTTCCTGGTGGTGAGAAGAGACATGCTAAGGATGTGCAAAACAGTTAAGCATGATTGCTTCACCCCAGGTGTGATTCAGAGCTTTCTGTGAGGCTGTGACTGACTCTTAAGGATTCGCTCAAGCTGTCCTGAGATACGAGGTGAATTGTGTCAAACGTTTATGGGTTGGCTGCTTCTGGCAGCGTGAGGGAGATAACCCCTCTCGTTCATAAATGTGCATGTCACTTCTGTGCGTGTGACTTCTGCCTCTCTATCAGAGACCACCAATGGCTGGGAGTGATAGAAAGCTCATCCTTGTCTCTCAAATGCAGGAAACTCAGTGGATGAGGTTATAGGAAGGGAGACACATAATTGTTCATCAGTGTTTGCAGGGGTGGAGGAAATGCAGGACCGAGGACGCATACAGTGAATTGGGCACCAAGCACGTGAGTCTCATTTTTAATGTGTAAACTTTTAGCCCTGGGTGTTGGTCATAGATATGCTTGTGGTACCAGTAAACATAAAAGGGTGTGAAGGCTTTTTCTCGTTTGCTCTATACCAGAGATCACTCTACGTATAGTCTTATTGCCGTGAGCTAATTCCCATTAGCTGCAGGAAGAATGTAAGCAACAGTTGTTCAACCTCGAGGTCTGAATGTGATTTTTCTTTTCATGAAGTTTCTTGCTTTGGTTCTCAAGGAATACTTAAGAGAAAATAAAATGCTATGCAGTTATGACCATTGGTGTAGATATTGAAAGTTGAAATAATCACAATTGCTTATGGAATGCAAAAAGAAAGAGTAAAAATTACTAGAAGGAAATTTGTATTTCAGTGGATGAATGATGAGTGATAAATTTGATGGTTTGTTTCTAATCTGCCCTCTAGTGTTCAGGACACTTTATCTCCTGGTGCGTTCTTATGTCCAAGGACTTGTTTGAGTGCGGGAAATGAACAAGGGAAGTCCAGAAAAGAATGAAAATGGAATAACAATTGAAACAGTAGAAAAAACTTTCTAATGTCCTTCACACTATGAATTCAAATTATTCAGTTTATTTCATTGATTTGTCATATTAGAGAAAGAGGAGAAAAAAACGCATTGCAAAAACTTATCAACAACTCCTATCTCATCTCAGATATTTTACTCCTTTAAAAGATTAAGCTGACAAAGTCTTTGTAGGCACGTGAAACTGTGGCAAGACTGATACGTCCAGAGATGATTTTCCTTATGATTGAAACAGATTTCTTGAACTTTCCTAGAAATAACTTTTGGGTAATTTAAAATGTAAATTTATGGTAATTTAGAACTTGAGAAATATAAGAATATTTTAGAAAACAACTCTGTTCTGAAACTGAGCTGATCCTTTAGAACCAGCATTATATTAGTCATCTTCTCAAAAGATTTTCAAATCTCAAATTCAATAGGAAAACAGGCATAAAAAAGTATTAACTCATTCTAGACACATGGACTGAAACCCTATTTGTACTAAAAGTGCACTAAAACTATGCATGACTAACTTAGTGTGTAAAACCCAAATTTGTGTTTGTGCCTCTATATACAGAAGTGCACACACACACGTATAACATCTTGTCTATACGTGATTATGGACTAAATCATACTGTGTGTGTACAGTTACATATGTAAAGTCTGTGTGCATTTGTATAAATTAATACATATCTACAGAGTGTATCTGTAGATATATGTATGTATGAATGTGTGTGTATATATATTTATGTATATATGTATATATATTCATGTGTGAATTATATATTCATATATATTAATTCCCTTGTATATGTATATATATTCATGTGTGATTCTAGATCATTAAAACAGGAACTAGAAAACATATCTGCATCAATGCTATAGTGAGATCAAGTGCACCCTCAGCAAGTCTGCAGACAACACCAAGCTGAGTGGTGCGGTTGACACGCCCGAGGGACAGGATGCCATCTAGAGGGACTTGGACAAGCTCGAGGAATGGGCTCCTGTGAACCTCATGAGGTTCAACAAGGCCAAGGGCAGGGTTCTGCCCCTGGGTTGGGACAACTCCCAGTATCAGTAAAGGCTGGGGGATGAAGGGATGGGGGGAAAAGGGGTGGGAAAGCGGCCCTGCCGAGAAGGACTTGGGTGTCCTGGTGGATGAGAAACTGGACATGAGCCGGCAATCTGGGCTCGCAGCCCAGAAGGCCAATTGTGTCCTGGGCTGCATCCAAAGCAGTGTGGACAGCAGTGCAAGGGAGGGGTTCTGCTCCTCTGCTGCACTCTAGTGAGACCCCATCTGCAGTGCTGTGTCCAGCTCTGGAGCCCTCAGCACAAGAAAGACATGGACCTGTTGGAGTGTGTCAGGAGGAGAGACACCAAAATGCTCCGAGGGCTGGAACAGCTCTGCTGTAAGGACAGTCTGAAACAGTTGGGGTTGTTCATCCTGGAGAAGAGAAGGCTCCAGGGAGACCTTATTGCAGCCTGCCAATACTTAAAGGGGAATTCTGAGAAAAATGGGGACAGACTTTTTAGCAGGGCCTGTTGTGATAGGAGAAGGGGTAATGGTTTTAAACTAAAAGAGGGGAGATTAAGACTAGATATAAGGAAGAAAATTCTCCCAATGAGGGTAGTAAAAAAACTGTCACGTTCCCCAGAGAGGTGGTAGATGCCCCATCTGTGGCAATATTCAAGGTCAGGTTGAACGGGGCTCTGATTAACCTGACCTAGTTGAAGATGCCCCTGGTCATTGCAGGGGGTTGAACTAGGTGACTTTTAAAGGTCCCTTCCAACCCAAAGCATTCTATGATTCTAAAACTAGGACCTCTGCATTTTTGTAGATTCTGGACGTTCTGGAACAAGGTGCTCAGCCATGTATTTCAAACCACCTGGCTGAGTTTCCCACTAAAGTACTTAAATAGTATTTAAGGTATCTGACTTGTAGCCCCACCTGGAAGCAGGGATGTGCAACAGTCCTCGTGGTCGCCCAGGAGTGTCCCTTAGGAGGCTACAGTGCCCCATCTCTCTTGCCTGCAGGCTGGCCCACCTTCACTGCACAGGCAGAGAAATCACTAGCTTTGGTAGCCACTGGGCAACTCTGATGGATATTGGGACCCCTCTCAGGCCTCCAGTAATGTTCAGTCTCCTGGCTCCTTAAGACAAAGTAACCCAAAGGTTGAAAGCTTGGGTCAGGCATTTTTCCTAGCCACTGCTCAGGATGGGCTGGAGACAAGCTCAAATGGGTGTCCTTTGAATGTCTTTCTGGAGCTCCAGGTCTCTCCAGAGGAGAGAGCTGTCCTACCTAAAGAGACAGAATCACCCCACAGGGATTTTCCTTCCCCAGGGCTACAGTGAAGAGCCTGCGGCAGGACTAGTCAAAGCACGTAGTCCTGTTGCTCATGGCTCAGATTGACAAAGTCTTCCGTTTCAATCTCTTTACGCCCTGTGCAGAATCACTTCCAACTGCTTGTTGGGTGACACATCATTATTTTGCACCCACCCTGACCCTGTTTGTTCCTTATGTCACAGCTGTAGCTCAGCAGTGAATTTATTAAAGTTCACCCCGAAGTGAGTAATGATGCTGTTTGGTGACAGAACAGAGCACAGCAAAAACAATCTCACTATTTTCTCCATTTTGAACAAAAATATAGGTGTGAGATATCTGGCTACACTAACAAGTCTGCTTTTGTCTGGAAGGCAAAGGTATAGCTAGCTTCTGAGGACTGGGATCCTGGAGGAGCCTGTGTAGTTCATAACAAGACAGCCAGCCTTGGAATAAGCTCTCTCAAGGTTTTTGCCACCTTACATGCAGTGACAGGCAACATGCAACATGTCATTTCTGTAGGGGGTAGCGCTTGTCATGGGTTTGTGCTGTGGCCACTCAGGCATAAGGACCCTATTTTGCCCTGTTAAAACCCAGACACTATATGCTGGTATTGGCTGTTTATGTAGATTGCAGAGGGTGATGCTAACACCTAATTTAAGCACAGAGGCACTGTTACTGTCTCTTGTCCCATGCGCCAGGACAAACAGGAGCGTGCTCTGTGATGGGAACTGGGCAAAACAACAGATAAGGGTTCATCATTTCTCAACAGGCAAGGCTAGAAGAAGAGCCTTTACTGCTTTTCACCTTGATCTATCCCTCCTTTCTCTTTCATATCTGGGTGTTGGCAGGGAACGGGGTTATGGAGGCTTTCAAGACAGAGGGAAATACTTACTTTTCCCTTTGTGTCGAAGAGACTGAGTCTGTCTCTTGCCCCATTTAATTTCAGAGCTGGGTAATAAAGCCGATGCTATTGCTGTGTTTGTGACTAGAGAAGAAAGGGAAATAAAAAGAACGTGATGTAATGCTCTGATAAATTCAGTGATTATCTTTAGCATTCTTTAGTTTTCCTTTTTATTGGCTTGACATCTACCTGCTGTGCCAATCTGTTAGCCAGAATGTCGTCACTGAGAAGTATGCGTGCATATAATCTGTGTTTTCCCTTTGACAGACTGAGTGCAAGGCAGGCTACTAAGGGAAGATTTGTAAAACTGGGAAAGTGACTTCTGTAGTGAGCCAAGTCATACATATCAGCATAATACAGGAGATCAGCTCCCTGCTCAAAGCGAAGTCAGCTGTGGGGTCATCTAAGATTGCTTAGGGCTTTATCCAGATTTTCCTTGAAAACTTGCAAGGATGGAGACCTCACAACCTCTCTGGACAGCATACTTGACTGTCCTCTTGGGGAAAAGGTTTGAATCTCCTTATTTAAGCTTATGCTTATTGTTTCTTGTCCCACTACCATGCACTGCTGTGAAGAATCTTTCTCCACCTTCTTGATGACCTCTCCCCATAGGTAGTGGGGTGGCTGCTGACACCTCAGCAGTCCCTCCAAAGCATTCTCTTATTCAGGCTGAACAAGCCCTGGTCTCTAACCCTCTCCTTACTGGGCAAGTGCTTCAGATCCTACTATCCCAGTGGCTCTCTGCTGAACTTGCTCTGGTTTACCCATGTTCTTCCTGTACTGAGGGGACCACAACTGGACACAGTATTTAGGTGGTCTGAAGAGCGCTGAGGAGGGGAGGGATCATCCCTTCCCTTGATCTACAGGCTGTGGCCCTGTTGTTACAGCCAGGAGGCTGTTGGTCTTTGCTGTCAAGGCTCACATTCAGTTCACTGGCTTCCAGGACCCCCTGAGCCTTTTCTGCAGTCCATCAGACACAGGCTCTGTTGTCTCCAGTGTTTCTTCCTTCCCAATCCCCTACACTGAATCAGTGATCCCAAGGATACAGCAGTGTTTGTAAGAGACATGTTTTGCAGTTCTCCTCATTGGTTTTTGTCCTTGTATATAACAATATTCTTGATGTTATGCCATGATGTTGTTGTGGGCAGAGTAGTGCAAGGTGCCTCATGCTCCCATCTACGCTGTGGTGTATGTACAAAGTGTTTCCTACTTGTGCTTATGTGGCAGGGAAGACCATAAAATATACTTTGGCAATGGATGTGTGCCAGGGCTTTGGCTCTGATTAAGGTTCTGTTATGGTTAGTGCAGGTGGGGATTTTTCCTGTTGGGGTAGGACAGGGGGAACAAAAACATGGTTTATCCCCCTCAGATCTGGGAAGCAGAAAAGGAAAAGGAAAGTGCTGTTCCTTCTGTCACCTGTACATCCAGCTTTTGCCGTCATCCCCTGGACTCTGACCATGCTAAATTATATAAGGTACTGCATCTGTTCCTCAAGAATAACAAGGCAAATCCTCAACAATTTTCTTTTCTCTTCCTTTAGAGCTGGACAGTGTCTTTTCTTAATCAGTATTTTCTGTAACAGCATGAAGAAGGATATTCTGCTTTGATTCAATGCTGAACGTGAGTTCTGCTGGGGATTCAGTTTACTGGGAAACCAAATGCCTCCTTGTTCATGTCAAGCCTCCAGCTGAGAAGTTAGTAAACACAAAGACCCAAGTCCTTCCATCTCTAGTTATTCAAATATCTTTATGTATCAATATCCAGGCTGTATGTTCTCAGTGTTAAGGATTTGCTTACGTGGCTGGGACATGCAGTGAGAGGGTGCTGTGTTGTCATAGTCTCAGATTAGCTCTATCTCCACATCTACTCAGTCTTTGTCCTCCCCATTGAGATAAACCATTTGGTGGCACATATTATCACTGACTCTTGTTGTCATATGCTCAATAGAAGCATACTGTCAAATGAAGAGGAGGAAATGTGTTTGAATTGTCTACCTATGGACTCAAGATAAATCCTATGCTACAGCAAATCCCTGAAGCCCTCCGGTTGCTCTCTGCACCTGTGGTGTACCTCTTGATTTAGACTTGTAGGAGTTTTCATTCTCTCTTCAATAAATAATAACCTGTAAGAAGAACAGCAGATATGTGATTTCTTATACAAGATAATATCTTTCACCTTTCTTTGACCTACCACAGACTGAAGAGCATCATATAGCTTGCATAGCCCCCTTTATGAAAACCTTTAGTGTTTAGTTTATCTTAAAGTTACAACATGTATGTGTTTCATAACCACACTTTGGCCTTGCCAAAGAGATTTTTTTGGCATTAGCTCTACAAAGCAGGTAGATTTGGTTTTTCTGGTTAGTTTTTCCAGCCACCCAGGAGACAGATGAGAACTGGTCATTCAGCACTATGTAGCCATGGTCTATGGGATTTCAGAGGTTAGTAAGACTGAGACTCAGACACCGTGCTCAGAATGGCAAGCAATTTTCTGCCTCCAATCCTCAAATTACATAGGCAAGCTCAAAAATTCTAAGGCACTTCAAGAAGTTTGCGTGCACTAAACTCCCACCTTTCTACATGAACTCTATTTTCTCTCTCTCCACCCAGAACATCTCAGTATTTTCTTTGATTTTCCAGTTCATTCCTTCCCTGAAAATAACAAAGAAAATGAAAGCAGGCATCTTGTCCCCAACATCTATCACCCCTTAGGCTGTGTGGTGCATGCACTTGCTGTAATGTGCAGCAATTACACAGTAGCTGTATTGCTATGGCTGTGACAGGGTAACCGTGGGATGGACACTTGTCTGAGTTCATTCAGGGACAGGAAAAGCAGGAATCCATTTACCTCAACACCAGAAATCCTCTGTTATTTTATTTTTTAAAGTGAGACCTCATGGAATTCTAGCCACTTAGAGAATGAAAGAAGGAAGTCATAGTCTCTCAACCATTAATGCTTGTGAATGGATTGCTTTGATCTGTGCTTCTAGCCTGCTCTGCTGACTTGCCAGAACACAGGAACTCAGCTTTACAGTATATGTCATCTTCATGGCCTTTTGTTTATAGGTTCATTGCTCCTCTTTACCATCCCCTAGATTATTTTATTGTAGCTGTTTGTCCTGGTTTCAGCCAGGATAGAGTTGGTTTTCTTCACAGAAGCCAGTGTGAGGCTGTGTTTTGGATTTGGGATGAGAAAATGTTGATAACATGCTGATGTTTTGAGTTGTTGCTGAGCAGTCAAGGACAGTCCAGCTTCTCGTGCTGCGCTGCCAGCGAGCAGGCTGGGGGTGCACGGGGAGCTGGGAGGGGACACAGCCGGGACAGCTGACCCAGGCTGGCCAGAGGGATAGTCCTTACCATACCACGTCATGCCCAGTACATAAACTGGAGTTGGCCGAGGGGTGGAAATTGCTGCTCAGGGACGGGCTGTTGATCGCCGGGTGGTGAGCAATTGCTGTATTGGGCATCACTTGTTCTTGTACATTCCTTTGTTGGTATTATTATTGTTGTTGTCATTGTTGTTTCCTTCTCTCTTGCTGCCCTATTAAACTGTTTTTCTCTCAACCCACGAGTTGTTTTCCCAATTCTCTCCCCCGTCCCACTGGGGCAGCGGGGAGTGAGCGAGCGGCTGCGTGGGGCTTAGTTGCCGGCTGGGGCTACACCACGACACTTACAAACTTGCTAACTTGGCTTGCTTTGCTGAGGGAGGATCTGCAGCTTTATGTCTTGCTAATAACTCAAGATAGTAGAATGACCACGAGGTAGTGAGAGAGGGAATTAAGGGGTATGTATCCCTACTTGTAATAGATTCACTTAAGCAATGTACTGCTGCATTTACACTCCTTCCCGATAGCTCTGCAAGTATTTCCAAAGCTGTCTGCGAAGTAGACACACCTCAAAAGTTGCTACACTGAGCTCCTTCCACCTCATGATGCTGTGAATGATCCATTTGTTGAAAGCCATTTTGAATATGAGGTAAGAAAGTGTCCACTAGCAACTTTTACCATCAACAAGGCTTTTTGGGACACTGAAGAATACCCCGTTCTGGTTTTGTTGCAATGGAGTCTACAGAGCTGTGGTAGAAAGGTGGGACTCATCAGTCTGAATGATATCTTAAATTGCTTTGCCCAGACTTGTCAGAACTGTTTAGAATTCAGCTTTTCCCTGATCTTACTCCTTCATACCGTTGCACTTCCACCTTGAGCCAAGGAAGACAATAATGCCTCTATCAGTTTCCAACTTACCATTGTGTAAATGGGCTTTGGAGTGTTTTTGACCTTGAAAGCAATATGGTTGTTGTAAGCTATAGGTCAGCACTTAAAGCAACTTGAACCAGGTGTTCAGATCCTTAGTATTAACCTCCACCGCTGTTGAAGGTGCTGGTTTGCCACTCGCTTCAGTTTCGTACAACAGATCGCCACCCAGTGGCTGAATAACGTGCTGCATACAAGAATATCTTCAAGCTGTTTGTTACCCCGTTCATTTTCTACCTGTAATAGAAATTTCCTCAAGCACATTTAGCTTACCTGTACCATAGTATACCTAGACACAAATGAGGATGAAGTTTCTCCCCTACTTGCAAGGCTGCAATGTGAAGCTTTTTGGAAGTAATGTTAGACAAGTGCTTGGTTCAGATTTTATTTTATTTTAAAATCTTTATATGCAAAATCCACTTGATAGCAAGGTACTACTAGTACTGCCTGCCAACTGGTATTTTGCATTATAAAAGACGTATATAAAAAAGAAGCTGAAAACCACTAGGGAAGAATCTTAAACAAACAAGCCCATCTGGCTGTTTAGTGAATTAATATGTGTTTTAGGCGGGAGTAATACCAATGAGTGTTGTTAAGGTTGTCCAGCATTTCTTATAGTAATACTCTAGGTTTTATTGCTTATAATTTTGCTGTATCTTAATTGCTTGGGCTGAAACTCCTTATGCAGGGACATCTGCCTTGCACTGAATTAATTTTGGAAAACTGCAGCCAAAATAGTTTAGCTGTTTCTATAAAAGTGTCTAGGAGAAATAATCAGTTTTGCCCACATTAGAAACGGATCATATGCTTTTCTTTGGAAGATTTGCACTCTTGTGCTTGGGAGCAGATACTCCAAAGAGAAAAGAGAAGAAGAAGAGGTTTTTCTGTTGCACCCATCGCTGAGAAATCTCTCTTATGACAGCCCATAAACATTTGAATAAACACAGTTTTCTAGTGTTCAACACCAACTAGACATAAACAGCTAAGTTGCCCTGACACGCCGACTGCACTGGATGTTTTCCAGTCTGTGTCAAAAAAGGATTTCGCTGCAACTTGCCTTCCTTTTTCTGGGATGCTGTAGGTTAGACCAGATCCAAGGTGGGACACCAGGTGGGAGGTGGGACACCCAAAGTGGGAGGAAGGCTCCCTGCACTGTGACCAAGCTAAACAGGGGAAGAAGTTGCCCTTGTGATTTACAGAACAGAATTGGCAGAGGGACTTCTAGGAGGTAACAGGAGACCTAGGGAGATACCAAGTGATTTGGGTTTAGGATATTGTAGGCTGACTGGGATGGATGTGTGTGAGGTGTGACTGTATGTGTATGGCAATATGTGTATGCGTAGGAAAATGAGGCTAGATATAAAACTAAGGGAGAGGTTAGTAGTAGGTGAACTAAGGGGGCAGAGATCAGGAATCTGTGGAATGTGTGCTGGAGCAGTGGGGTATAGGACTTGTTCATGATTTCACAGAGTGGTTGATGTGGGAAGCTACATCTTGAGATAATGTTGTCCATAGCCCTGATCAAAGCAGGATCAGGTAGAGCAGGTTGTCCAAGAAAATGTTCAATTAAGTTTTCAGTATTTCCAATGATGGAGACACCACAGCCTGTTTGGGCGACCTGTTCTAGTGTTCAGAGAGTTCAGCATTGACCTTCAGAAAGTCTCAGCTGCTTGTGCGGGTGCCTCTGTGAAAGTCCTTGCCTTGTTTTCCACACACAAAATAAATGACAATGACAGCCCCTTTTCCATAGCGCTGTTTAGAAAAATAATGACTGTGATTCTGTGAGGTACTGCAGTGGTAAGCGAAGTGCTCTGCAGCTCCTGAGGCTGTCAGTAACATGATCTTTCAGGCCTGGGCTGGGTTATTCACAAAATCCATCCCTCAGTGGGCATAAAACTGAAGATGGAGGATGAAAATCTTGCATGCTTGTGTTCACATTTTGCTTCAGCCATTGGTAAGATAATAAGCATCCCTTCAAATCAAACTACTGTTTTTTGCAGAGAATGCTAGAAATATGCACTTAACTAGATATCCAATATTGGTCACTCTTTAAAGATGTCCACAATGTGTTTAGCCCTTGTTGCTATAGTTCACTGTCGGTAGATGTGTTATTTTCCAGAACTTTGCTCTATGGCACACAAAGACATTTCAGAAATTCGGTATCAACACAGGCTGGGGGATGTAGGGATGGAGAGCAGCCCTGCCAAGAAGGACCTGAGGGGTACTGGGGGATGAAAAGCTGGACATGAGCCGGCAATGGGCACTCACAGCCCAGAAGGCCAACTGTGTCCTGGGCTGCATCCAAAGCCACGTGGCCAGCAGGGCGAGGGGGGGGGTCCTGGGCTCTGGTGAGACCCCCCTGCAGTGCTGCGTCCAGCTCTGGAGCCCTCAGCACAGGAAAGACATGGACCTGTTGGAGCAGGGCCAGAGGAGGGCCACAAAAATGATCCGATGGATGGAACAGCTCTCCTGTGAGAACAGGCTGAGAGAGTTGGGGTTGTTCAGCCTGGAGAAGAGAAGGCTTCAGGGAGACCATCTTGCAGCCTGTCAGGGGGCTTCTAAGAAAGATGGGGACTTTTTAGACTTTTTAGTGGGGCCTGTTGTCATAGGAGAAGGGGTGACGGTTTTAAACTAAAAGAGGGTAGATTTGGACTAGAAATAAGGAAGAAATGTTTCACAATGAGGGTGGTGAAACACTGGCCCAGGTTGCCCACAGAGGTTGTAGATGCCCCATCCCTGGCAACATGCCAGGTCAGGTTGGACGGGGCTCTGAGCAACCTGCTCTAGTTGAAGATGTCCCTGCTCATTGCAGGGGGGTTGGACTAGGTGACCTTTAAAGGTCCCTTCCAACCCAAACTACTCTATGATTCTGGGAAGTTTTTTTTGAACTCCTAATACAGCTGTTCAAGTCCTATCAGATGTTTGTATCATTTTAGGTATTTGAAATGAATTTAGTTTGTTTACTCTGGGTTTTCAATCTAGTAGGATATCTTCCAGGGTCATGAATGAGAAGCCTTTATCCTGAGATTTCCAACTGCCTTCCAGGTAAGGGAAGCACTGGTGGGTAAATGTATCTTTTTCCTATTTAAAGCAAGGCTGTTTACTTGGCAGGTTAGCTGTAAAAAGTAAGATGCTGGACTACAAATTAAATGGTAGAACAAAACAAAATTTTGAATTGATAAAGCTGAATAAGGACTCTGTGGCTTGAGGATTGGATAAGTGTAAAGACTTGTAAGGAAAAGTATAAGCTTATGTCCTTGAATCTTTTCTTGGATACAATTACTGTGAGCAAGTCAAGTCTTTGTGATCCTTGTATATATTATGCTACGTGGTTTTTGTGTGAAATATGTACTTAGTGAAATGATAAATTATACTGTGAGGGATTATTTGGTTTCTAGTGCTGTAGTCTTTACATTTAATTCTCCTGTATGATATGTGGAAATGCTGCATGATTTTAAATGCTGCATGATTTAAAAAATGCAGCATGATTTTATGAACACCTTTATACTGTGGTACTCCCCAGGAATCTGTTATATTTATGAAAATCATAGAATCATAGAATGGTTTGTGTTAGAAGGGGCCTTTACAGATCAACACCCCTGCCATGGGCAGGAACATCTTTCTCTAGATCAGGTTGCTCAAAGTCCCATTCAACTTGGCTTTGAACACTTCCAGTGATGGGGCAGGGGTCGAGCTCTGACTCCCACCAGCTACGTCAAAATAGGTATATCTTAGTTAACCATTATTTACCAAACAGCTGTATGAAAGGCACCCTCTGATCCCCTTTCCTGTTTTTCTCCTTCCTTTGCTTAACTGCTCCTTTGCTGCATAGCATGAAACTGGATTACGTGAGACTGTGTTGCCTGTCACATCAGAGGGTGTTTTAAACCCTGCTATAGCAATATGGTGCAATACTCTCTAAAAGGTTCTTGGCCATCTGCATGCTTCTAGAGGTATAGAGTGTCCGGAAGAAATCAAAGCCCCAAGACTGAAAGCGCTGCCTGATCTTTGTGGGCGAGACATTTTCCCTTGGACCTTACATTTTCCTGAAATTATAAAGATTGAGTAGAAAGAAGCAGTCCCTGGAAACTCCGCATCGCAACCAAGAGGTGAATTCAGTTTCTCAGTTAATCAAAAGGGAAGTTTCATTTCCTCTGTGCATTAACTACAGAGCTGAGTCTCCTGCTCCTAGCCTAAAGCATGCATTTGGCCCTACCTTCTGCTCCCTAGCCACATTGTTGACATGTTACACATCCACAGTGCACTATCACAGGGTTTTCGTGCTTCAGGCTGTGTCCCAGAGCTTGAAGAAAGCTGTTGCAGCCAGTATGTGGTCTCTGCCTGTGACCACCCATTGGGTGCTGCAGGTGCTCTTAGTGTTGTGGTCTTTCCCTACCACACGAGACAGACAGCTTGCCTGAGACACACTCCCTTCCTTGCCCTGTATGCATGTTTAATTCACACGCTTGTGCCTCATCGTGTGAGGTTTTATGTGCTGACTTTCAGGTACATGGGGAAGTTTGCGGTTCTGAGCTTATTTCAAAGAATTTAGAGATTTTTTTTTTTATCTTGCTCTTTAGCAGAGTTGGTAGACTATTACACTACAGCTGAAATATCTTGCTCTTTAGCTGAGTTGGTAGACTATTACACTACAGCTGAAATAGTGTAGAGTAGCAGAGTGAAAAGGCGTCTACAGCCTGTAGAAGTAATTCCCAGCCCAACATGGGCCCTGCAGGATGGGCTGCTCCTCTGAATATCTATTAGGAATCCTGATACTTAATGGGAATATCTGCTTCAGGTTATTAGTAAATAACCCAAAGGCTCTACACAAAGAATCTAAAATATTATATTTGCTGCCTATGCCGGGCTATGGGATACCAAGAATGTCCAAGGATCATAGAATGGAATCATAGCATAGTTTGTGTTGGAAGGGACCTTTAAAGATCATCTAGTCCAACCCCCTGCAATGAGCAGGGACATCTTCAACTAGATCTCGTTTCTCAGCCCCATCCAACCTGACCTGGAATCTTGCCAGGGATGGGGCATCTACCACCTCTCTGGGCAACCTGTGCCGGAGCTTTACCACCCTCATTGTGAAAATTTTCTTCTTTGTATCTAGTAAAAATCTGGTCTCTTTAGTTTAAAACCATTACCCTTCTCCTATCACAACAGGCCCTGCTAAAAATTCTGTCCCTGTCTCTCTTATAAGCCCACTTAGAAGTACTGGAAGGCTGCAATAAGGTCTCCCCGGAGCCTTCTCTTCTCCAGGCTGAACAACCCCAGCTCTCTCAGCCTGTCTTTATAGGAGATGCCTTCCATCCTTCGGATAATTTCTGTGGCCCTCTTCTGGACTCGCTCCAACAGGTCCATGTTTTTCCTATGCTGAAGGCTCCAGATCTGGATGCAGCACTGCAGGGGGGTCTCCCTAGAGCAGAGTAGAGGGGTAGAATCCCCTCCCTTGCCCTGCTGGCCACGCTGCTTTGGATGCAGCCCAGGAGACAGCTGGCCTTCTGGGCTGCAAGTGCACATTGCCAGCTCATGTCCAGCTTTGCATCTACCACGACCCCCAAGTCCTTCTCAGTAGGGCTGCCCTCAACCCCTTCATCCCCCAGACTGTACTGATCCCAGGGATTGGCCAAACTGAGACACAGCACCCTGCACTTGACCTTGTTGAACCTCATGAAGTTCATACTTCTCAGGCCCACTTCCTGAGCTTGTCCAGGTCCCTCAGGCGTGTCAACCACACCACTCAGCTTGGTGTTGTCTGCAGACTTGCTGAGGGTGCACTTGATCCCACTATGTCATTGATGAAGATATTAAAGAGTACCGGTCCCAGTACGGACCCCTGAGGGACACCACTAGTCACTGATCTCCATCTAGACATGGAGCCAAGGTTGCTGTGCTGTTGAGATTTTAGCCGGTCTGGGGACAGTCAGCAACTAAACAGGCACACAGGCATCTTCAATTGCTGAAACCTCAGGCTCCTGCAGGGCTGAGGTGGCAGCTCAGAAGGCATTTCCAGAACATAAGTTTTGGTTTTGATCTTTGTTGACAAGCATCAGAGCTCAGATGTCTGATTTGGTGGGATAGTTCTTCCAAACTAGAATTAGGGATGGGAATTGCCTTTACCTCAGGGTGTTGTATCTAAGTACAGCTAAATTAGTCAGCCTTGGTGTCTTCCTAACAACAGGGGAGATAAAAGGAGGCACAAGGGAAAATTTAACTGATTTGCTTTAGAAATCTGTATTAGGCTAAGTTGATTTACCTCTCTTCAGTATTTAAATTAAGAAAATAATCTAGATATGACCAAGGTGCATAAACATAGGTGTTTAGTACCATCTGAGATGCCCTAACAGTCTGTAATTCGTAAGCAGGGCTGGAAGATATGACATAGCTTCTACCCTTAAAAATTAAAGGTAGACTGAAAATGCAGCCTTTCCTCTAGGCTCTGTAAAATATCGCTGTGACATGTCCTTTCTTTACAGAATCATATCTAGTTATATAATCAATCAACAGGCTTTACATATTATAACAAGACTTAATTCAATAGTGAACTGATGCAAGTCATTGATCCCACCATGCAGCACCTCCTTGCATGACTGAGGTCAAGTTTTTCACCTTTTTTTGTTTTGTTTGGGTTTTTTGTGTTTCGTTAGAGCTTTATATCCACTTTATACTCCCCTGGCACAGTTGAAAATACGCACTTTTCAGGGTCGAGACAGTGAGGCATAGGAGCCATTGGTTTTAGTGGGCTGTGCCTGTCCTTAGAGGTGAATTTTTCCTCAGTGTTGCAGACTAACGCCAACAGGAGATTAAAGTGGGCAGATTGTCAGTGGCGTAACACATCCACGCTGAGCCAAAGCACCTGAAGCCAAAGGGGCCAACTAACTTCTGCTATCCTCATATGTGTTCTTGAAATCAGAGATGCAGCTCTCAAGAAATAGCTCTAATAAGCAAAGCTGGAAAATATAAACTTGCAAGGTGATTACATGTACCTCAGCAGTTACATTTTGCAATACACTCCCTGATTTAACAGAAATAAGGTCTGTCTGTGGTTTCAGCGATCTATTCAGAATAACAATGGGTTTTGCTGTCAGCTAGTTATTTATGGAGTGGGTGATGTGGATTTGCTGACAATAATTAATGCAATGTGATCTTCTCCCCCTTCACCCAGAATTACAGCGGAGAAACCCCTGGGCCATACATGCGCCCAGCTTGCAAGTGGAGCTCAGGCAGTAGAAAGCAAAAAGCTTTAGAAAGTTTCCACCAGTTATTTTTCTTTTTCAGTGGGTTTTAGACAGTGTTTTGCAATGTCCTGCAAACAGTACCAGCTCTTGAAAGAACTGTCATGGCTTATGAGCGTTACGCAGCTTTGCACTGACATTTTTGGATGGAAGTGACATTTGATTGTTGTGACCTTGCTGTGCTTTGTGATGTTCCAGTGCAAAATGAGAGCCTCATGACATGCGTATTTGATAGATAAATGGCAACTGAATGCCTTGATTTCACATGTCTCTCTCAAGTTAGGACACTGCATTTTGATCATGTGGCAGCCCATCTACCTGAGGTCTTTCTCCTTTCTTATTTTACAGATCCCTAGAGAAAGGCAAAGTTCAGCTTGTTTGCTTCATGCAATAAGGCCTGAAACTATTAGTGTCCTGGGCTGTGTGAGGGAGTTCCTTTCAGAAAGGCTTTTTCTCACTGTTTCATGGTAAGAGGCAGTTCTCTCTCTCACAAGGAACTCACTTGTAAGGGGATTTCTCTGTGCAAAAAACACCTTTACACAAGACAACAGTAAAATCCCACATTTAGTTCCTATTTTAAAGAAAGAGGATTGACCTTCAGTTTAAAAGAGAAAAAGTTTAAAATTTCATCAGAACAGGAACTTTGAAAATTATTCCCTTCCTCAGCTTTGCTATTTTGTTCACTTCCTTATAAAAAATGCAAGGCACTGCCAAAAATGAAACTCTGGCCTCCTAGAGGCTGGTGTTTGACCTGTGCAAGGCAGCGAGCTCTTTGCCCACCAGTGTAGAATGCAAACATTTCGGATGCACCTCTCCGTCCGTTTTCCCAGAGCCCCAGCGCCGTGCCAAGGAGGGACCTCCATCCTCCCCACCGCCGCGGTGCCTCTGGAAGGGCTCTGGGGTGAAGTGCACGTTCCCGTACATCGAGGGCCGTTTGGCCGGGGCGGGTGCTGAGGAGAGCAGGGTGCTGAGGAGAGCTGGGTGCTGGGGCAG
>NW_010565815.1:18103-30054 GCF_000687285.1 Phaethon lepturus
AGCTGCCTGCCGTTCCCTACCTGCACCGTCACCCGGCCGCAGCAGCGGCACCGGCCCCGCTGCTCCCCACGGGGGGCAAACAGGGGAGAGGGAGCTGAGGGAGGTGCACTGCAGCGGGATCCCAGACATCCCAGGTAAGAGCTGTGGGGCTGCTCGCAAACTCCCCGTGATCGATGTGGTGTGTGCCTGGCGTGTGTTTGCGTGCGAGTGTTTGTTGCTAGTTTTCCAGCTCTCTCCTTCCAATGGCAGTGTGATTACAATTCAAGGCAAGCGTGTTTTCCGGCTCATGTTTCCCATCCCTGCCATACTGTCCCTCTCCCTCTCCTCCACCCAGATACATAAGGAATAATAAATAATATGCAAAAAGGTTGGTAGAAAATGGGGTGATCGGGGAACCCAATGTGATCAGAGTGTTGAACGGCTGTGCTTCCAAAATAGAAGTGGACAGCAGCAGCAGAGCAAAGGTTGACGTGGTAATTAATAACCCTTTAAAAAAAGAAATCATACAACAACACACTTCTGTCTCTGCCACTCCACAAATAAATATCTCTCGTCATATTCAGCAGAGAGCTGTAAACCAGCGAGGTGTATGAATAGCCAAGACTAGAAACCTCGCTGTAGTCCACAACTGGCACATTTACCTTAAGTGCTTTAAAGCCAGACTAAATCATTGCAATAACAATACAGCCATACCTGTGAATATATGTGTATATATATATTTGTAAAAATACTGCTTTTAAACCTTTACACCACCTAAGACAAAAAAAAAAAAAATCTTCTTAAAGATGTGGGTGTGATGGCCAGGCAGGAAGAGATGCTCACTTCATCTGTGTGAGAGAAAGCATGTACTGGGTACGTTTAAAAAGGTTGGAAGATCGGCTCTAATCCAAAGGCATATGGGGACAGTCTTTGTCATTTTAAAACCAGACGAGATGCAAAGCTGTGGAGTGTCCTTGTGCAGGCAAATATATGTGGATGAGTGCATGCATGTCTGAGGAGTGTGAAGGGGGAGAGAATAAGAAGTAAGTTTAAGCCAAGCGGTGTTTGCTATGTAATGACTGCAGAAAGCTCTTTCCACTTCCACGTAACTATTTTTATGTATTTATTTATTTGTTTTGTCAGTGGTAAGAAGAAAGAGAGCTGCTGATGCTGCTGTCTCTCTCTCATTCTCTAAACCTCTGCTCTCCCTCTCTGGTGTCCTGATGTTCCCCTGTCCTCCCCAAATCATCCTTGTCTGTGTGGCTGGAAATGCCACTGTCTTTAAAACAATAAACGTTTTAACAGAAGGCTTTTGAGCCCATCCCGGGATATGGTACAGTTATTATTCTGCTTCCTAATTATACGGTGGGGACAGTCTGGGTATGACCCAATACCAAGTAATACAGCAAGGGCTAAGAGGCACCTGTCTTTCATGTTAAACCTAATTTGAAAATCACAGGGCTTTCTGGTCCCAATCCTGTGTTTTGCTGTTTGTCTGCAGATCCTCCTAGAATCAGCAGGAGCTGGAAGATAATTTGAGATTATAGGTATAGAGCAGAAGGCAGAATTGGGTCCACCTTTTCTCTCTGAATATAAACATCCTCTTCCTGCAAGATACAGGAGAACAAGGAATTTGGGTAGGCAGGAGCTCATGCCCCGTTCTTAAGCAAAAGTGTTGTAAAAATTACTTGGGAATTATGTTCCATCCCAAGGAAACTTGATTGGATGAGGGATAGAAAAAGAAAACACAGACAAGTAGTTGGAATCCATGCTTGGATTTGCAAAATAATTTCCTTAGGAACCTGACCTTGTCATCACAACAGGTCTTCTCTACAAGGGGCTCTTTGATCCATGTTAATAACAGTGCTCACAGACACCAAGTTTAACTGAAGGGGATGATTTTGGATACTTATATTAACTAAACAGAGGCACTGTAGGACTACAGTTCTCAGGACACTAGGCTAACCTGGCCACATTACACAGTGCATTTCTGCGTAAGATTTGGTGTCTGCTTCAAATCTATAGAATATTTAAATCTTGCAAATTCTCCTTTGCAAGGGAGGGAATAAAAGTGCCTGTAAAAATGCCTGTAAGAAGAGCACAAACCTGATCATACTTCTGATGCGGAGATACCAGTAAGAGAATCAAAATCCTGTTTCTACGTGTTGCAGAGATGTAAAGTGCATAATCAAGGGGCACCTCAGTGCGGCGTGGAGCGGTGATCCTCTCATCAGCGCAAGCAAATGACTGAAGGTCAAAGGGCTTTGGGGATTACACATTAACACCCTGCAAGTATTCTTATATAGTCTTAATTTGCTGCTAGCTGTGGGCAGATGATTACAGGCAAGCCAGAGCTCATGCATGGACTTTTGATTACTGCCGAGCTGCAAAACTTCTCTTAGAAATGGCTCTGGGAAAGGCAGAAAAGGTTGATGTTTTGATGAGCACTGTTTTGCCATAAAAACCCTCTGTGGAGGGCTGTTTAAGGGAAGTCAGGTCACTGATTCTGATACCAGTGTAAACAGCAAGGATGTTCCCCACCTCAGATAACCAATTTTTAATGCTTGGTGTCCCCCACCCCCACACCGCTTTCCCTTGCTTAAACTGGAAAGCTTAGGAGAGATTTTTTCATTTTGCTTTATGGCTTGTTCTATCGTATTTTATTTGTTTCGTAATGGAAGGAAACACAGTCTTTCTTTTGCTTTGTTCACGGTCGTTAAGAGCCAGTCTCTTGATGTCCACTTAGTGTTAAGTAGCACTGTTCTGAGGAAAAAAGCTATTTTTGTATCTAATGATATTACTAAGCATCTTTTAAAATCCTGATCCTTATTTTCATTAGTCACCCACTGTCTCTCTTAGAGCTCAGAACAAAAGAAGACTTATACAATAGTTGCCGTTCAAAAGTCAGCATTTGCCAACAGGTTGAGACAGGGATTTCTGAAATGCTGCAGCCAGGGCTTTTTTTTTTTTTTTTTTTTTTTTAAAACAAGGACGCTGCCCTTTTCCAGATCATCCTTTGTAGTAACCTGAGGCAAGAGATGATTTGATGATGAATAATGTACCTTGCATTTAGCTTAACAATGCTATTCATTTTATTTTGAGGCTATGTGTAAACTGCTGTTTATTACTCCATTCAATAATCACACTCTCTGATTTTCCCTGCTGCAATATTGTAATTTTTTCCCTTTACACCCTGTGGTGATTGGCTAGATTTGCTGCTTGTTGAGACAGACACATAACCATTTACAATAAAAGTTTTCCCAGTGAGTAGGGGGAGGGCGAGATCTTTCATTTGGAGATTGGACACTCCTGATCTGTTTGGTCCCCTTGAAATTAGCAGGAGTTGTGGCTCATCCAGACCTAATACGGAATTTTATTTTTTTTTGCCAATATTCATCTTCTTGAGGGGTTGGTGTGGTCTTGGCAGGTTCTCCTCAAGTCCAGATCATACCCATGCTCACATAATATGGACCTTTGTGTCCACTTAGCAGATACCCTCACTAGCGCTTGGAAATGTTATAATTCCTTTCTAGTCTATTGTCACAGGTAATGGAAGGTCTTGATCTCTTTGCTCAGCATCCCCTGGGGTCCAGCAGCTTCCTTGTTCATGGATTAAAACCTTCCTCTCCTGCAGGTGAGAGAGATAGACTGTGAGTCTCTGCTTCCCAGCAGCACAGCATTGAGAAAAGTGTGTCTAAGAGCATGAATAGTGCCTGTGTCTCACTTTGTGTGTATTTCTTCTCATCTTCCCTGTTCCCAGTTCCCTTCCTTGCATGCTGGCAATGCCGGACATGCTGCAAAGCATCCAGGGCCTGCCATGTAGCATGACCTTTGCTAACACTGCTCCAGGAGGTAACGGGCTGAAACTACCCGGTTCTTCAGAAGGTCAACACCATGACACACTGGATCTCAACTTGTTGGGCAAGTGAGTCAGAAGTTGGCTTCTTCCAAATCTTCCAAATCCAAGAAGATACGATTTTATCCTCTTTCTAATCCCATTATTAGTGCCTGCAATGTTAAGGACTCTGTTATTCAGCAGTTTTACTTCTTCCCTCTTTCACTGCAGCAGACAGAGCATCTGAACAAAGTGTAAAAGAAATTTTTTTTTTCTTTTGTACACTCAGATGCTGCTGGCATCCATGTGTTGTCCCAGATCAAAAGAGAATCCCTCAGAGGGGTGTGGGTCCTCTCTCTGGTTCTCTTACAAATCTGCCAGAAATCTCATGGCATTTCTGCTTCTCTCTGGTGTTCAGATGTGCCTTGGTGTGGTTTCTTTGTGTCTGGAGTGCCCACACTTCAGGTGTGGCTATGCTTCAGTACTGAAGTAAGCCATTTTTATGGCTGTGCTAGGTGAAGAGTGATTCTGGTTTTGCTGATGTCCACAGAGAAATCTAAGTTCATCTTCAGCGGACACAGAGGGATCCACAAAGTTTACTTTTCTTACTGCGCATGAGCCACTGCAGGTAGATGAAATATCCTGACACATTCTTGATACCGGTTGTTTTCTCGTCCTTAGGATCACAGGTGTAAGACAGCCCAAGGAGTAGCTTGACCGTCTGCTGGTATATACACTTACCAACTTCTTGCTTTTGTACTTTCTGATCTGTGTCTACTAGGTATATTTATCTACATGTGTTTTTATTTGCTCTTAGCTGTGTGGTGTTGTCATGGATAGATCAGACCTTATGCATCCTATTGGGCTTTAAAGGTAGAACTGCAGATAGCACTCGTTGTATGGCAGACTTGTATTGATAATGCATAGCAGTCCTGCTACAATAAGTTGGTCTCTGTCTCTCTTGCACGGCAATTTCAAATCCTGACCTCCTGGTAACAGTGTGGCTTTTAAGGATTCACAGCATGCAGCACAATGACAAGCAGGACTTTCTTAACGTAACTTGACTTGGTAGGGACTACTTATGCTACTAGGACCCCTGATGCCACCATTTAGCAGCCTGGGGAGCAGCAGGCTCTTTCTTTGTCCAGCTAGTTGTGCAAACAAACTCTCCTGTTGTATTACTATCCAGATCTGCACGACTGGGAAGGGATTGAGCTTTACCAGCATCTTCTAATGTGTAATTTTAGTTCTAACATGCTGCTAACACTGCATTTATTTCAAAGGCTAGAAAGCAGTGTTCTATTACTTTTTTATGGCCCAAAAGAACATGAGTATTACTTGGAGGATCTGGCTTGAGAGAAATTTTGTTTGTATCTTTGTCAATTTGTCAGCCCATACTGCCAAAATCACTGTGGCAGTAGGAAAAACAATCCTATTTTCTGAGAACGATTTCATACAGAACAGAGCAAAAGGGCCAGTATTTCTCTCCACTGATTCCTCTACAAGTAGGGAGTTTCAGTATGAAAATTTCCATCCTTGTTATATTATCTTCTTCTCTCTTCTACTCATAGCCGCTTGTTCTTCTTAATGGCTGTGACTTGACCTTATTGTGGGCAGATGATGCTTGTAGATGGTGTAACCTCATGGTCTAGTTTAAATATGCCCTTGGCTTGTGAGTGTCAGCTTTGAGGATGTCTGCATGAAACAACTACTGAAATGATTGTTTGCATAAGTCTCCCATTTTTTTAGAGGTGATGGGGAAGCATGTGGCGATACACAATTGCAGAAGATCATATCCCTTTGTATACCACTTTTCTGGATTTGTGTGATCTAACAAAATTTGGGTTCTTACACTGGTATTTTGGCTTCTGCAGAGGACTGAGACTCTGAGCCACAGGTTTTGAAACTATGATGCAGGGTTGCTAGCTGCCAATACCTGTAGCAAGTGATCACCCTCTGTGTGATTGAGTACCTGAGTTCGGCAGGTACTGGCTTACATCTGCGCAGCTCTTCTGTGCTGTTAGGACCCAACTATCCCACGTCTTAATACACAAGGATCTCTGTGGGACGAGGCAGATGGGTTTCATTAGAGCTGAGCACTATCCGCTGCTGCAAGCGACTCTTCTGACAGGCGCTTACAGAGTACGCTACGCTGCATAAAGCTATTCTACGCCACGCAGCAGCACAGCCCTATTTATTTCCTTTGCCTGCCTGTCTTGATTTAAAATCTCAGCTGAAAACTTCTCTTTTCTCTCCATGTCCCCTCATTGTTTTCTCTCTGTTTCCCTCTCCCTTTGCAGCTGTGTTTAAGCTGAGCTGTGTGAGGGTGCATTTTGTCAGGGTAGATGTTAGAGAAAATAAAGTTGCATTGTGTTATGTTCTAGAGTGCTTTGCTCTACAGCCACGCAGCCCTTTCACCACTGGAGGCTATAGGATGCTTGCCACTGACCTCAGAAACAGCAGGATTCATCCCCATACACAAAAGTCTTTTCAGAAGGAAAGATAATACACAAGGTTGTGAAGAGATTGTTGTTTGAGGACAGCATGGAAACCTGAACCTCGTCGGTCAAAAAGCTTTTGTTGGCTGCTGTAGATGGATCAAAGTTATGCTGCTGTTTTAGCCTGGGACGTCACCATCACCAGAACATTCCTTGCCTCTGTGTGGGGAACAGAGCAGCAAAGTCAGAGGCATTGAGAGGCAGAAGAGGGGCAAGATAGAGAGACATTATTTCAGCAAGGCTACTTTTTTGCTAGAAGTCAACATCTGCAGGTTGGCCTAAAATGGATAGCAATAATAATTCCAGAAGGTTATGAGGAAAGCCCTTAGATATGTTCTGTCTTTTATGGTGGGAAAGGGAGGAACAGATTTTGGATGATCAATTCTTTTGTCTGCAGAGGGAAGAAAGATTGATGGAAAAAATAAAACAGTAAAAAAACTAGTGAGGAATGATGAGCAGACTTTCTAGTTTTTAGCAGGACTGTAAATTAGGCGTTGTTTCCTTTAGGTGACTTGCGTTGGTAGTGGGTGACATTAGTGCTTTATTAAACTGCCATGCTGAGAAGCTCATCGGTTTAGTGTAGCTACTAATAATACCCTAATCAAGAAACAGAAGGTGGGATAACTCGGCGTCAGAAATTGGAATGCAGAAATAGTTGCTGCTAGTTGAACTAAAAATACACAACAGCATAACCCTCTTGCCTACAGCAGCACACACTGAACGCACACTGGGCTCTGGTGGTGGGGGGAATGGCTTTCCTTTGTTTTCGGCAGCTGCTAGATCAGCAGTGCTCCGTGGTGACCACACACACAGAGCGACCCATGTGTGTGACCGCCAAACTCTAGCTCAGATATGCAAGGCCCCTCGTAGCAGGTTAATGAGTATCCTTGGCAAGTTAATCATTCTCCAGAGCCATAAACACACTACATAGGGCGAACCAGACCATGTAGGATGACTTGGGAAGCCAGCTTGTCCTAGGGTGGGGCTCTGTGATCATGGTAGCACTCGATGAGCTGGGAGTGACCTGCAACAGGGACAGAGATGTAACCATGGCTACTCTGTTCCTCTGCTCCTTGCTCCTACTTGGGGATAAACAGCAGATGTCAAAATCCCTGCTGAATTATGAGCCTTGGAGTTATCGCTGCACAAGGGTTGTTCGTGCTTGAAGAGACTTATCCATTTTTCTCCACCGTCTCCCAGGACATACCCAACCTCTCAACTTGGGCTTTACAAGGGTGAAATTTGATTTAGCATGTACATGTTTTTTTCTGCTATGAATTTTGACATCTCCATGGTAATAAACCATGATGAGTGGCCCAGATGTAGTGGTGATGGGGGACCCTGAAATAGGTTAGATTAAATTAGGACACATCCAATGCTAGAATCAGCAGTGCAATTGTGGAGTGTCTGCTGCATTGTCAGATGGTAGATCAAAGATGAGGAACACACTGTAGAGGAAGAAAGATGCTCAATGAAAAGAGGGAGTCAACTGACTATGTTGGTACAAGTGATAAGATGTTGTCTCTGGATAAAGGACACAAACACAACATAGTGCTGAAAGAGTGAAGAAAAGAAGCAAGGGCTGAATGCCCTAATTGGAAAAGCCTGCATTATGTGTAGTAAAACCCTGGCTGTGGTAAGAATCCTTCACTGGTTTGAATACACACACAACTGTGGCTGGGATAGGAATGGGCAAGGATATGACTGTAGCTACTTTGGTCACCACACCTGCAGACAGGAGGAATACAAGTTGCTGCATCAGCACTTGTGCCTTGCTTCCCCTCCCAAGTCAGGTGCCTGCTTACCATAGGAGCACAGGCACTTCCCTCAGGGCAAAAAATGGCAGTGTATTCTATGAAGAAATGTAGCAACCAGAACTGGTTTTGAAAAATTCAACCTAGAGGTAAGCCCTTTCCTCAATGCACTTGAGCTTTTCTTCTGACTATTTTCCTTCTGTGCTATATAACAACCAGTAGATCTGAGGACATCGATCTCCCTTGTGTCTCATCTGAGATTCTTTGGAGTCATGGGGATCAGCTGTAGATGGGGCAGGCAAAGCACAGAGGTTATTTCTCTTGCGAAAGGTGCCTCTTGTGTGGACATCTCTGGGATGAGTGTACTCTAGATAAAGGGAGCATCAGGAATGACAAGCTTGCTTCCCTGTCCTTAGCCAGTCTTAGCTCCTTTCTGGGACTGCTATTCTACTTACTCTTCAAGGAACTGAATAACAAAAAGCCATTTTTCTTCATAGGATAATTCAGGTTGGAAGGGACCTCTATTCCAACCACCTGCTCAAATCAGGGTCATCTGTGGGGTCAGACTGGCTTTCTCAAGGTTTTATCCAGTCCAGCTTTTTACCCATCTGTAATGAAAAGTGGGTGGTCTGTAAAAGCTTTTGAATTTTCCTGACTAGGGTCAGAAAGAGCTTTCAGAGAGAGATTGTTTTGAGAGAGAGAGAGGAGATCTGACAGCATATGCAAAGAGCATTTCCATAAGGACTCCTGACTGTGGAGACACCCAGAGGAAGCTGGCGGAGACTCTGGGAGGACAGAAGCGTGCAGATCATGACAGAGGTGAAGATGAACTTACCAAAAACATCCTTGGGCTGTCAAGGGCAGGTTTATTCCTAGGCATAAATGGCTTCCTCTGGGGACTTGTGGAATATGTGTTGTCGAGAGGAAAGTGCTGCCGTTTACAGTGAAATGGGTCTGGCTTGCCCTGCTTCTGTGCATGGCAGATGACTGTTCTGGGAGATAATGCCTCAGGTCAGTGATTTAATAATGTCTGTTTTGGAGACCTTTTACCATACCTGAGATAACTCAAGTCTTAAAGGATGGCTTTTGAAAGAATCGTCTGTTCAGCAGCAATAATCACCAATTACTAAGAAAAGATCAACTTAATTAGTCACTCCCCTCTTACCCCATCTTCCCACCAAAAGCTCAGTTTATAAAAGCTTTGCTTTCAGGACCAGTGCCACTGATAATCAGAAATCTCTCCTTGTAAGAACATTTAAAAAAGAGTTTGAGGATCAAGTATATAAATGTTTCCTCTTTTGTAAAACAGCTTGGGACTTGTAAACATACTGGGTCCACATCTCTTTAAATAATTCATCATGATGAATTATTTAGTTGTGTAAACTGTGTTTTATGTAAGGAAATGCTTTTCTTAATGTGAAGGAAATGCAGATATTTTAGATAATTTTGAAAGAAGTAGCTGCCATTTCACTCTTTTGCTTCTGTCTGTGTTGCAATTGATTTTTGTCATGAGTCTGTTCTTCAGGAGTGGTTGATACCAGGCCTGTAGCATGTCAAGGTGACTTCCTCAGCAGCAACAATCGCAAAATCTTTCAGCAGAATAAGGCTTATCAGAAGTCGAGAAGTCCACTTCCTATTGTAGATGAGCCAAGGGCAGATTTTAGAATCATTGTTTATTTTCCAGATGAAATTGGGGGTGACATCTTCAATCCATGGGAGAGGAGTAAAGGTGAATGCTGTTACTGATGGAATCTTTTGGACAATGCTTTCATTTTTGAGCCTCATTCGTGAGCTCAACTTCAGTTTTCTTCTCTTTTTTTTTATATGTGCATAATTTTCTTGCATTTTCTTTTCTCTCCCCTTCCTTTTCCTCCCTCAACAACAGATGATTTTGAAGACAGCATGAATGAAACAAAATGTTGGCATGGTGTAGCTGGATTTCCTGACAAGATAAACATTAAGTTAAATGTGAGACATATGCCTTAGTGTGTGACTGTAATTTTGTAGGTTCTTTTATATGTTATGGTTGGCAACAGAATCCCTGTAGCCTATTCTGGCTAGAAAGAACAGTATTTCTTAGTCTTAAGACAGACACACGATCTAAAATTGGTATATACCACTAGCTATACAGTGTGAGTGGTGGGGTGAATATTGGTTATGAGTAGTTTCCATTCTGAAACATTTTATAAATGGACCTGCTTATTCAGCCGTGGTGCATTTGTGATGGGGGTGATGGTCTCATTATCAGCAGTCCTCTTTTCTGCCTTCATCCCACCTTTGGTGTTAAGCTGTCTGGAGGCAATGCAGCTCCTTTTACTGCCACTGTGGAGCACAGACTCGCATCGTGTGAGAATATTTCCTCTGATGGTTGCACAGGTACAAAACTGGTGGGATAGTGGCTCCAGCTTACCCTGTGAGACATTGGTTTCTGCAGCCAGACCACTGGAGAGAGGATGAATTCCTCGCCTCTCCCCGTCCCCCTCGATTTTGTGGACCAGTCACGCAATCTGTGAGCTCTCTCAACTGCAATGCAGCCTGCTCATCCCCTCCTCACCTTCTTATGCAAGGATCTTCATGCAGAAATGCTGTTGCTAGTTCATCTATGGGAAGATGTAGGCCCATGAGTGTTTGCTTTCTATATGAGGTCCTGGTCGTGGGTGGAATTTAATTTGCTTTACTTTAGTGATCTGCAGTGGAGTCAATTTCATCCAAAGTAGCCGTCAGCTTCCTTCTTGTGAGCAGGGCAGAGGAACAGGTATTTCTAAGGCATTACACAGACAACTTTTTTTAAAATGCCTACTTTAGGATAGAAAGATCATGCTCAAACTTTGTCTCCACTGTCTCAGCAGTTAAGGAACAGACATTTACACTGTAGATGCCTGTAATTTTACCAAGTGTATCCAATCTTATTTACTGTCAAAATATGGAACAGAGCATGGACATCCTGAGCCTTATCTCTCTTCTCCAGACACCCTTGTCACTTGTCTTTAGGTTTCCCAAGATGTGTGGCATAGTGATCTCCTTTGTAGGAGGGTTCATGTGCAGGCCTCGTGCCTTTGCTATTCATGTTTCCAGTCTGTTCTGGTATTTCTCAAGGCCAGACCACCCTTCTCCTGCTCTGCTACCACGTTCCTCTGGATGATGTCTCACTTCGGACTCCTGGCTGGTTGCTGCATTACCACAGTGAAAGAATGGTGAAGCAGCCCCTAGCATTGCTTCACAGGACATTGAGGTGCTGGAGCGTGTCCAGAGAAGGGCAACGGAGCTGGTGAGGGGTCTGGAGCACAAGTCTTATGGGGAGCGGCTGAGGGAACTGGGGTTGTTTAGTCTGGAGAAGAGGAGGCTGAGGGGAGACCTTATCGCTCCCTACAACTACCTGAAAGGGGGTTGTGGTGACGAGGGTGTTGGTCTCTTCTCCCAAGTAACCAGCGATAGGACAAAAGGAAATGGCCTCCAGTTGCACCAGAAGAGGTTTAGATTGGATATTAGGAAAAATTTCTTCACCGAGAGGGTGGTCAAACATTGGAACAGAAAAAAAGCCATCTCTGGAAGTGTTCAAAAAACGTGTGGACGTGGAGTTTTGGGACATGATTTAATGGGCATGGTGGTGTTGGGTTAACGGTTGGACTTGATGATCTTGAAGGTCTTTTCCAAACTTAATGGTTCTGTGATAATGTGATTATGTATACTGAAGGATTTTAGTATTAAGTTATGGTCAGGGAATAAATGGCATATATGGCAAAAATGTAGCATGTTTGGAAAGTGCAGTCGAGCTTCGAGGATGCGAACCCCATGAGGCAGCTTGGATAACAGAGACACTATACCTGCCTCAGCCTGGTGCCCAGCTGTACCAGGACATCACTGGGATCCACCCCTGTTCAGCAG
>NW_010565815.1:30199-35532 GCF_000687285.1 Phaethon lepturus
TGTTCAGAGGTAGCTTAAGCACACTTCCGCAGTGGTTCAGATACGCAGCATCCTTTGTTTGGAGGAGTAATTTAGTGCTTTGTGTGAGTGCATATATGGGAACACACAGCTTCTCTTAAAGAAATATACGTGTTTCTGGTGTTTGCAGATGTTATGGTTGCACATTAAGAGAAAAAAAAAAACAACAAACCTTTTGGTGGAGGAAATTTCCATTATTCTCCAGCAGCTCTTTGCAGACAACACTTCTAGTTGTGAATATCTTATTTGTACCTTAATAGCTTTTTCTGTGTGGGGAGAGAAAAGGGGTTGGAATTTGATTCCCAAAGGAATGAAGTATGTCTAGTAGTAAGCAAATCAACAAGCTTATGAAAAATGTTGCACCTTAAGGCCTTGTTCCTACAACTGCTATTAGCGCGACAGTGAGTCATGCTGAGGCTTGGCCCTTGTTGCCTTCTTCAGGACTCCATCTGGACTTTTCCTTTCGTCACTCTGGAGCCTAAATTTCTAACGTGTAGTAGATTTTTCCTGGCTCATTCACCTTTCTGCCTCTGGTTGAAGTCAAGGAGAGCAGCAGTATGATATTCTTTTCAGTACTTAAAGGGGTTCTAAGAAAGATGGGGACAGACTTTTTAGCAGGGCCTGTTGCGACAGGACAAGGATAAATGGTTTTAAACTAAAAGAGGGCAGATTTGGACTAGACATAAGGAAGGAATTTTTCCCGATGACTGTGGTGAAACAGTGGAACAGGTTGCCCACAGAGGTGGCAGATGCTCCATCCCTGGAAACATTCCAGGTCAGGTTGGGTGGGTCTCTGAGCAACATGATCGAGTTGAAGATGTCCCTGCTTATGGCAGAGGGGTTGGACTAGATGACCTTTAAAGGTCCCTTCCAACCCAAACATTTTTGTTATTCCGTGTTTCTATGATGCCAGATGAATACCTACAGCCTAAGGTATGTAGAACTGAGAAAAAAATTGAAAACTCCAGATAGTAAATTAGGCCCCAAACCCATGCCTGTCTTCCCCCACCCCATGCACAGACCTGCCACCTGGATCATGTGTGTAAGATATACTCAATGTGCCTCTGTCTCCAGCTTCCCTGATGCCGAGTGCCACACTTTGCACACCAGCGGCTCTCGCGGAAGCCACTCTCCGGTTGGGGGATGAGCCGTGCCCGTCCAACCTGCGGTGCCCACTGACTGTGGCTGGTGGTGCAGGAAGGATGCTGAGCTGCTTTGCTGCTACCGCTGCCGAAGTGAGTGGCTATGATAGCTGCTGGCAAAAGTTGTGTCCCAGACACTGCTGACAGGATGTTGAGAAGACAACTTAAATGCTTGTTTTCTTCTCTCTTCACCATTCTGCAGTGTAGTACACAATCTTGCACAACTGCTGTTCACTTGACTTCTGTGGTTGCTCCGGTAGGATTTGCAGGTCAGGTGGGCGGCTTCTTATCAAGAACCTAAACTATTCTTTTAAGAAATTTGTGTCTTCCAGTCTGGAGCAATAGAACTGCTGAGGGAGAATGGAAGCTCCTTTCTTTTAATTTTCAGAACAATATTTATTGTGTTTTGTTTATGAATCTTTGTCAAGTCTCAGCAAATCTACTGTAAGCCCCAAATCAGTGTTGAATACATGATTTTTTTCCAGGTCATTGATTTAATGGTCAACAAAGTAATAAAGATGGTAGAGAATGCAGAATTATTATGCTTAGGCAAGACTTGTGGAAACTTAACAAAGCTGTATGAAGGAAAATTAAATTCTCTGTTGATGAATACAAAGTAATGTACAATGGAAAGAAGTGACTTGAATGATTCATTGCTGGGTTCTAAATAAATTCTTACCAACTGAGTGGAGAACCTCCAGAAAACCTTTTTACATGTATGGTTATCTCGGGAAATAAAATCCTCTGTGAGTAAATAGAATATTTGGTGCACAAGAACTGGCATTTTTTTTAATCCCCGCAGTGAAATATTTGTCAATTAAAAAATGTTTTCACTTAAATTAACATCAACCTGCAGAAAGTATCGATATTCTAAAATTTGTTTTGGGAAAAAGCTGGAAATTAAGTGTTCTGTAATCCTATTGGAAAATTCAAGGTTTTGTTTTGAAATGCCTTTTTTAATTTCAAAATGCAATTGTTTTAGAAAAAAAAGCTACTTAGATTTTGTAAAAAACCCAAACCTCAAAATTAAATGTACTGATTCACTGAAATACATATTTTTATTTCTGTCAAAAAATGCTGTTTTGGGGGAAATATAGGTTTTTCATTTTCAGTCTGAACACAAATACCCACCCACTCACAGTTGGAGAATTGCCTGCTAGAGGTCCCATGGGTGTGCTCTCCAAAATATTACAATGTCTTACCAGAAGCATAGTATCTCCTAAAATAGCGTATTTTAATCTGGTTATTGTCTGTATGGAGTCCACGTCATAAGTAGGAAGCCTCAGAAGCAGGTGACCAGAATTATTATTGATAGGAAGACTTTTCTGTGCTTTGGATTTGAGTAGAACGAATATGTTATTTCACCTGTGAATGTAGAAAATCCCTTAGCTGAATGGCCAGGTACTGACGTTCTCAGCTCCTGTGAAGTTAATGGAAAAACGTCCACTTGGATGGGGAAGGATTTTCACCCCTGGTTTTGATATTATCAAAGTACCTTATATGTCAGGCTAGGTGCAGTAGTGTTCTGCAGAACTAACTGGTGAGTGCCTAGAATAATAAAAGGTGAAACAATTTACATTTGTCTCTCTTATTTTCTAAAATGTAAGAGGAAGATAGCATTCTGTGAAAGTGAAAGGCAATACATTGAATGTAGATTAAAAAATGTTCTTAAACCATGAAGCTTGCAAAAAAACCAAACTAACAAAAATACAGAGGCCAAAGCTTAGAAGAATTTAAAGAAAGAAAATGGGGGAGTAGGGGAAAGTACTACGCATTTTTACAGCCAATGAAAATACTTTTGAGTTTAAAATCTCCCAGGTGCCGACACAGAGGCTGAAAAAAATTGAAAGATTTCCATAAGATTCATTTTTGTATCAAGTAATATCTGAGGGAAATTATGACAAAACCTGCCCACTGGGAAATACACTCTGTAAGTTTTCATTATCATAGAACAGGCCAGATTGGAAGGGACCTCAAAAGAACATCTGATCCGACCTTTTGTGGGAAAGAGAGCCAAGATGTGATTGTCTAGCAGCCTGTCCAGTTGCATCTTGAAAACCTCCAGTGATGTGGACTCTACTACGTCCATTGGGAGGTTGTTCCAGTGACTGATTGTTCTCACAGTAAAACATTTCTCTCTTGTACAGAGATGAAACCTCTCCCGGTGCAAATTGTAATGGTTGCCCCTTGTCTTCTCCAGTGTAGCTCCTTGTGAATAGAGAGCCTCCGTCCTCTTTGTAGCTGTCCTTTAAGTACTGGAATATTGTGATGAGGTCTCCCCTGACCCTTCTCCTCTCAAGGTAGAATAGACCTTCCGTCAGAAGCGACCTCCTTCAGTCTTTTCCTCATAGGGCAGGTGATCCAGCCCTGATTTGATCACCTTCATGGCCCTCCTTTGGACTCTCTCCAGCCTGTCCATGTTTTTCTTGAACTGTGAGGACCAGAACTAGACACGGTGCTCCAAAAATGACTGGACAAATGCTGAGTAGTGGGATGATCACACCTCTGTCTCCGCTAGCAATACCCCAGTCAGTGCAGCTCAGGATCCAATTTATCTTTGCTGCAGCAGCACATTGCCGACTCCTGTTCTGCTGGTTGTCTAGCGGGACCCCCAGGTCCCCTTCAGCAAGGCTGCTCCCCAGCCACACAGAGTGTAGCCTGTACTGGGCTCCTGGTTATGTCATGCCAGCTGCAGGACTTTGCACTTGTCTTTGTTAAACTTCATACAGTTGTTGCTTTGCCCGCTGTTCCAGCCTGGCCAGGTCTCTCTGTGAGATGGCTCTCTCTTCTGACGTGTCCTCCTCACCACCCAGTTCAGTGTCATCAGCAAACTTGGCGAGGGTGCTTTCAGTCTGATCATGCAGGTCATTTATGGAGATGTTGAAGAGCGTGGGGCCTCGTATGAGTCCCTGGTGGACCCCACTTGTGACAGGCCGCCAGCCGGAGTAAAAACCGCTGATTGCCACCCTCTGAGTGCAGCCTGTTTGCCAATATCCCACCCATCTCACAAAGCACCCATCCTATCTGTATCTTGCCAGTTTGTCTCACAGATACAGTTTGTTTAGTTTGTCATTACAAGATTATTTTTACTTTTCATTGAAACCTCTGTCATTGGTCTTGCTACTGTTTATCTGTGTATGATATTTGTCTCCAGTAGTCTGAAGTCAAAAGGTGAACTTCGACATCTATTTCTTGGTTCATAAAGCCCTATCGATATGTAGAGATATTTGTAGTTTAAATTTTTTTTTCAGTTCTGAAGTTGATAGGCCGTTGTGCACATAATACTGGAGTTCAGTATATAGAATGCTATCTGTATTTTGCTTTGCTTTTTGCATGTCACACTGCCTTCCTTGCTAAAAACATTCATAAAGCTTGGTTTTGGTGCTGCATACTGTGTTATACAAAAGTTGGACTTTTTTTTAAAACCAAACTTGTTAATTAACTTTTTTTTTTCTTTTCGTAAAAATTAGAATTCTATTTGTTCAATATGTAGAAAATAAGAATAGGCTACTATCAAAAACACAGTGGAAGAAATGTAAAGGCACTGCAGAATGCCAAGGTTCAGTGTATACCCAGAGAAATAAGATGCTTATAACAACAGAAAAGAAAACTGAAAACAGTTTTTTCTCTTCCACCTGCATGGTAAAGTTGTCCTATAATAAATTGATTATTATCAATCTCTTCTTCAGGGCTCAAAGGAGACTCATCTGCTTTACCACAATAGATTAAAATATTCAGTGTCTTTCTCAAGAAAAATCCCCATTGTGCCATAGTGGGATTTAATACCTGCCATTATTGTGTAGCTGTGATTGTAAAAGGCAGTTGTTAAAAACCGCAATGTTCATGATGGCACATTTAAAACAGGAAGGCTAGAGGGAGCAGAACTCCAGCAGGCATTTTTCTTTTTTTTTTGTTTTCTCCCATCTTAGAAACAGACTTCATATCTTGTCCCATCTCTTTTCCCTCTTTTCCAGCATCTTCTATGACCCCCTTAGTCACATATAGGATGGAGACAGAGTTATGCAAAAAATCTCTCAATATAATGAGAGGTAATTCTTGGGCCCGTTCTTATCTCCATATCCCCATACCACAGATTGCTGCACAAAAAAGTGAAATTTCCTCATAAACACTTCCCTGCAATTCTGTTCACAGAATCACAGAATCATTAATGTT
>NW_010565816.1:0-260 GCF_000687285.1 Phaethon lepturus
AAACAGACCAGCTCCTTCGCATATCCCGGTCCTCGCTCAAACAAAACCCCCATCAGGGAGGGCAGGACTTGGCATACAGATGACCAGTGCCATGCTAGGAATTTACGGCTCCAGCCCGCCCAGTCTCCAGCAAGAGCAGGAGCGGGTATTGAACCAGGCTGACGCCCCGGGGTCTGCCAAGGCCGGGGCCCCGGCGCCGACCCTCTTGCTTTGCGGGGGACGAGCATCCTCCCGACACGGCTGCGAGCCAGGTCCCGTCA
>NW_010565817.1:0-3650 GCF_000687285.1 Phaethon lepturus
GGGTGCACTGGGGTGTGTGCTGCAGGCTTCCTGCTTGGGTACCTGTGGCTACTGCTGTTGGTGTCTGAGCACCGAAATCCCGGATTAGCTCTATGACACAGATTCAGCAGGTGCCTTCCAAGGTCACCCAGCCCCCCGAGCCCTCCTGCTGCCTCCTGCTCCCCCTGCCCCTGCTCAGGGCTTGCCCCCGCTCCTGGCTGCAGCTTTTCAGCCTCCAGCACTGGCTGCTCTGATGACTCTGCTGGAGGGGGGACAGGGGAGCAGCTCTTGTCCCCATGGGGCACCTCTTCTGCTGAGCCTGCATGTCGGTGCTGCTCCTCCTCCAGGCGAAACGCTGGAGCTGATCCCCAGGCTGCTGACCCAGCACGGGGACAGGAGCGGGCAAGGATGCTGGCTGGGGCACAGGGGTGCTGGCTGGTCTCCCCAGAGGAGGGCAAGGAGATGCCCTGAAGCCTCTCGGGCCTGAAGGAGTGAGCAGGCAGGGTCTCTGGGCCGGGACCCCTGCGCTCTGCACAGGCACTGCCTGGGTCCTCTGCGAGATGGCCACAGGAAAGGTTCATGGGCTGCAAAAGCCAACGGCGGCACAGATTCGTGTTTGTGCGCTGTTCTCACAGCACCCAGCAACACGTCTCGGGGCTGTCTTAGGGCCTGATCCTTCCCTGGGGAGTGCGGTTAGCTGTCATGCTGCGGAGCCGGAAAGAAGACAGGGTCATGGACGGAGGAGGAGGCACCAGCGCGAGAGGCCAGCTGGGGCACAGGGGGCCTTGCTGGCTCCCCAGAGGGGCTGCAGGAGACCTCTGTAGAGAGAAGGGGCTTGAACTCCACATCAGGACACCGTGGGGACTCAATACTGGAAGTATCAAGATGCTGGAAGTTTTAAGTCTTGAGCCTTTTTGTAGTCCCACATGGGTCAGGCTGTGACTCTATCCTTGTTCTTCCTCAGTGGCTTCTCCTGCTGTCCCAGGCAGCTGTCAAGCTCCTTGCTTGCACCTTCTGGTTTGATTTTGGTGGGCCACTTGCTTTTTCCATTTGTTCTTTTGTCGTGCCTCATTTAGAACTGTATTGATTCCTCTCTTTGCGTATCTTCCACAAAAGCTACTCTTTGCTCCCAGCTGGGGATGCTGCTTTTCGCCATCCCTTCACTTCCCTTTGAAAACGCCTGCCCTGCTAACCCCTGCAAGCAAGAAGACACCTCAAACCCTTGAGTATGGATAGATGAAAGGCCTGGATGTAGTCCCCAGTGTAAACTACAGCAGCTCTGGGTCTGCCGTAGTTTAAACAGCCTCCTCTGAGCTGGCTGTGCCTCATTTACAATCCACCCCCTTCCCACTAGAGCCGTTCCAGAGCTGGCAGCAATTTGGTGGGAGCTCAGGGGGGATATTTTGAGTTTGATGAAACTGCCCTTTCCCAAGGAGTGCACTGGATGCCATCTTATTTCACTATGGCTTTCACTGGCCCACATGCTACTCCAGGACCCACTGATCCCTCCTAGGGATGGAATCGGAGACCACCATGGTGCCTGCAGAGCTAGAGTTTCTGCTGCCCTCCTGTAGCCTTTGGGCAGGCAGAAGAGAGCTAGGCAGGGATTTCAGGCACTCACTGGGGATGAACTGTAGCCGTCACCTTTGCCAGATGAAGAGATGGAACTGGGAAGCCACCCTGGTCTGCAAAGGATCGTGGCTGTGGCTCCTAAGGGACGGGACAACACCAGGCGTCTGACTGGACTTGGCTGGAGATGCCAGTGCTGCGAGAGCGCATGTGGATTGCCCGGTGCCCGCTGGAAACACGTCCCCTCTTCCTCCTCCCTGCAGGCAGGAGCCCCCCAAAGCCCTGGGCCAGCAGGCGGGAAGGTTCACTGCTTTCCCCCTGCGCTGGGGCAGCCTGACGTTAGGGTTGCATCCGACATGCACAGGTGCCATCTGCTCTGGTGCCATGTCCCTGCTGCCCTCCCCTGCGCTGCCTGCTCCAGCCACGCTCTGAGCAGAGCCGACAAGCCAGGCACGTTAAAAACTTAATGCAAAACTGATTTGTCACCATAAATAAGTGGCAAAGGCTCTAGTGCATTTTCTGCTCATTTTATTCTGCTCCCCCGGCAGAGGATGCGTGCCTCCCGTCTCTGCCGAATGAGCTCTGACTCATCGGCACCGTGGTCGGAGCGTGGTGCTGGTGGGGCGAGAGGACCTCCCCCAGGGAGGCGGTAAGGGGGAAGGTTGGGGGGTTTGGGGAAGGAGGGAGACCCTGCACGCACCCTGTGAGCAGGCTAAGGCATGGAGGAGGGAGGCTGGCACGAGTGACTGCTTCTGGCTGAGAGATGAGACCTTCAAAGCAGATGCTGCCACTAACCTGAGCCTGGGCAGAGTTTATCCCCTTGAAGCCTGGGAAAGGTCTGGGGCCACCCCTAAAGTGTGGGGAAGGGGGAGGGGGCAGGGAGTTAGGGTCACAGGAAAATTCAGGCTGGAAGGGGGTCTTCAAGAGGTCTCAAGTCCAACCTGGTGCTCAAAGCAGGGTCAGCTATGGGGTCTGACTGCGCTGTTCAGGGCTTTATGCAGTTGCGTCTTGCAAAACTCCAATGATGGAGGATTCCACAACATCTGTGGGCTTTTTGTCTTCAAATAGTGCCACCAGACCCAGTTCCCAGGAATGTAAACTATGTAAGGAAAATGGGCATACACCTGCCCAGGGAAGGGTAGAGTGAGGCACAGGAAGGGACAACTTCTGTTTGGCATGGTGGTCATGCTTCATGTCTTGCTCAGGAGCAGGGATAGAAGGATGGTGGGTCCCTACAGCTCCAGGTTGAAAGTGAGAGCAGGATTTGAGGTTGGGCATGTCCTTGGCATGGCTGAGGCAATCGATGGGCAACCTGTGCCTCTGGAGAGCCCCACCAGTGTCCTGGGGCACCACATCCAGTCTAGGGTAGTTGCCAGCAGCTGAAACAGACTGGGGCAGTTTGTGGAAAACCAGAAGAGGCTGGAAAGCTTGTGTGTAGAGAGAGACTAAGAGAGCCTCATGTCCAGCTTGGCTAGAATGAGGCAGGGTCGCAGGGTGCAAATGCCCCAGGGAGGAGGGAGAAGAGGGATGAAGCTAGAGAGGAAGGGGTGAACATGGGTGGGAAGCTGCCTGGTAATCCCAGGTCCAAAGCTGCAGGATGGTCCCTGGGAAGGAAGTGGAAAGCTTCTGCGTCAGCCTGGGCAAAACTCCTGGGGGAATCAAGCACCAGCAAGCCGCCGGGGAGCTGCATGCCGCAGGGGGTGCGCGTGGCGTGGCCTCTCCCCAGGCTGCTGCGGGCAGAGCGGCAGCGAGGACCTGGTGACATCTCTAGAGGACTTCACTCTTCACGTGGCGCTGGTGACTCACCAGCACCTCGGAGATAAGTGGCAGCCAGGACGCGCTGGCCGAGCGGCGGGGGCTGGTTGCCAGCGGCTGAAACAGACTGGGGCAGTTTATGGAAAACCAGAAGAGGCTGGAAAGCTTGTATGTGGAGAGAGACTAAGAGAGCCTCATGTCCAGCTTGGCTAGAATGAGGCAGGGTCGCAGGGTGCAAATGCCCCAGGGAGGAGGGAGAAGAGGGATGAAGCTAGAGAGGAAGGGGTGAACATGGGTGGGAAGCTGCCTGGTAATCCCAGGTCCAAAGCTGCAGGATGGGCCCTGGG
>NW_010565817.1:3831-4885 GCF_000687285.1 Phaethon lepturus
GTGTTGGTGGCGCCCCACCGGCCCGTCGGAGATAAGTGGCAGCCAGGACGCGCTGGCCGAGCGGCGGGAGCTGAGAGGTCTGTCCCCGGGAGCTGCTCAGAGGGGACGTGGGTGAGCCGGTCCCTTGGGATGCGCCGCAAGCGTGGCAGAGCTCCACTCCTGGCTCCACGCAACCTTCTGCTCTAATGGATGGTGTCAAGTCACCCCAAAAAGCGTCGCCTGAGACAAGACTGTTCATCCTTTCCTGCTCTTCCAAAGCAGCAGGACCCACAAACAGGAGCCTGCAGGGCCTGACCGCCACTTAGCCCTCCCGTCATTGGATGCTTCTCCAAAAATACTGCTTTAGGGTCACTTAAAGCTGTAGCTCAGCACTGGCATCTGAACATCTGCTGATATCTACACAGTCAACATGTAGATGCACATTTAATACTAGGATGCACACAGAAATGGCAGCGATTCAATACAAACTAAATACTGGTGCATTGTACTAAACGCATATTAACCCAAAAAGTGCTTTCTATTTCTGTGTAGCTACATACTGAGTGTGCGGTGAGGTATTTAAATTTGTAGCACCTACTACTACCAACTTACATTAAACCACATATTTATCAGAATTGGTTTTTTGACATATATAATATGCCACGAGAAGCTGTGATTCTTCTTAGCCTTCTAAAATGTTTTTTCCCCTAGTGAACGTGCCTGTGATACCGGGTCAGCG
Source organism: Phaethon lepturus (assembly GCF_000687285.1). Lineage (NCBI taxonomy): Eukaryota > Metazoa > Chordata > Aves > Phaethontiformes > Phaethontidae > Phaethon > Phaethon lepturus. The sequence continues at coordinate 4,550 of NW_010565817.1, forward strand.
TGGGTCAAATCCTTAGGGGCTCTGAAATAGCAATGCCACCTCTTCCCTCACGGGTACATCCGGGCCACAGCGCTGGCACAGGAGGTGTAATCATGGAAACCTCAGAGGTGGAAGCGCTGGGATTTCCCTGCTGCCATTTTTTATGCTGGATCACTCAGAGCAGATGCTATTGTATTTCTTTACTGTACTCATGTGGCAGAACAGCGGCTGTTTGCCCGCTTCTCCTCCCAGAGCACGCGTCTGTCGACACGGGGGGCAGCGGGGGCTAGAACTGCTTTGGGGGAGCCGGCGGCCAGGGAAGGAGGGGTTGGCGAGTGGGGCTGCGGGGACGGGGGC
>NW_010565817.1:4903-7555 GCF_000687285.1 Phaethon lepturus
AGGAGGGCTGCACGCCCAAGCCGTGCCCTGCCCAGCTGGGAGTGCAGGCAGAGCCGAGCCCCGGTGCCCCGGGGGCTGCAGGGATGTGAGAGAAACTCAGGAGAAGCAGCATCTGGGAAAAATCCCAGAGGAAGGAATAGCCTTCACCCTCAGAAGCTTTACGATCTCGGGCAAAACCATGCAAGCACTGGGCAAAATCCAGCCCCATCCTCTCCCACACGCCTGTGCCCCCGCGCTGGGCTCCTGGGCACTCCCAGCCCGCCGCTCCCTCCTGGCAGCTTATAACCCATCCTGCACCCCTGGGGGTGCGGGCCAGGCCATGGCAACGAGGATGGATTTAGCTGCCTGTGGTCCAGCGCGGTGGTATTCAGATTATCCCGTCTGCCACAACTCCCGTCCCCAGGGATCGCAGGTGGTGCTCGCGATGCCGGGCAGCTCAGCAGACCTTGTCGGTCTTTGGAGAGTTTGAATCAGCAAAGCTCCAGCCCCACAGCACAGTCACGCAGAGCCAAGGGGCAAGCGCGTCTGGGATTCAGCAAAGTAACGGCTCTGTCCCAGCTGCCTTCCTCGACCGCTGTCTGGAGACGTGAAGGATAATGTGCTCAGGCAGTCAGTGATGGATGGCAGGGCGAGTCCCGAGACGAGGAGACGGATGGTACCGCTTGCAGGAGGAAGGCTGAAGGGCAGGGGCAGCCCGTGGTCGCTGGAGCCATGCAGAACTGCTGACACGGGGGTTATGGACCCTCAGCATTGCAGCAAGGTCCCCTGAGGCTGGAGGTGGGGGGGAGAGGCATGGCCGCAGGCTGGGGAGGAGGTGGAGAAGCAGAACTGCTTGGGTTAAGTTACCTTTGCATCTTCCACCTCCTGAGAGGGCGGGATGGGGTGGGAGAGGAAGGAATACCACCGTCCTATGCCCACTGCTGCCCCAGGGAAATCAGCTGAACCCTGGTGGGGCGAAGCCCCATCGCCGGTGGAGGCAGGAGGAAATCCCAGGGGAGAGCACGACAAACCTCTGTGCACACCCCATGGGGTCTGTGCTGCCAAAGTCCCCGCAGGGGTGGTGGCACCTGGGCACAGCACCGATAAGGAGCAGTAGAAATATCTGAGGGGCTGCTCAGATCCCATGCCAGGCTTCTTCTCACTGGAGGTGTGGGGTCTGTCCTGCAGTGCTGAGCTGCTCCAGCATCCCCATCTCCAGCTGCAGAGAGCTCCAACCATGGAGCAGCCTCCTTCCCGGGGCACAGAAACACCGTCGGCTTGCAAAGAGAGGAGAGAAAAAGGGAAAAGGTGGGGGACTGAACCACCTTCTCAGGCAAGCAGCAATTAAAGCCTGTCCCAGGAGAGCAGGGAGAGGTGGCATTTTCTCCTGTGTAGCACACCTTTCATTGCAAGTGGGGGTTTACTTTTCTTTTGATGGGCAAAAACATGCAAAGGAGCAGCCTCTTTCCAAAGTGTCAGGCAACTCCTCAGCCTGCCTCCCACTTGCGAGCTCTCCCTTTTCCACGGGGTTACAAATCAGGCAATGCTTGTCAGGTGCGAAGAGAGACAGCAAGTCCATTACTGTCCACAGGGCACCTGCTGTTTCTTTCATTTCCAACCAGCTCCGTGAGAGGAGCGAGGGGGAGAGTATTGTTTCTGCAGTAATCCCTGTTTCCCAACAGCAGAGACAAATTCAGGCTGTATCCTAAAAAATGTCACAGGAGAAAAACCGATGTGTCTTTCTAGCTAAGGGCTGTGCTCCATCTCCAAGCAGCTCCCTTCTCAGCCATGGGGAATCTGTGGAAGGACAGGGGACGCTCAAAACGTGCCCAAACCCACCCGAGAGCAAACTGCTGTCTTCCCCTCTCCTATTCAACGAGGGGGGAGGAAAGCCATGTGCTGGGACCCGGAGCTTCCAGCAGCCTCATCCTCTACTAGAGAGTCATGGCTGAGGTTTTGGTCCAGCAGCGTGGGGAGAGGCAGCCCCTGTACGTGACAATGGCCAGCGCGCTCTCACGTTAAACACAAATCCACCTACGAGGGAAAGTGAGTCGGGGGTGGTCTCCACACAGCTCACTAACAGGTTAATTTGATTTCTCATTTAGTCGGAGCAGAAGGAAATTTTGGGTTCCAACTCCCACCTTTCCCTTTGATCGGTCGTGATTGCTGCAGGCGCTTCCTTCTTTCTGCAAGGATTGGACTCAGAGCCCCCAAAAGGTGGTGGTGGAGGTGGTGCTGGTGGTTTGCAGGGCGAGAGGCAGCTCGGGGAAGGGCCTGGGAGAGCACCTTCTCCCTGCAGGGCAGCAGTAGGAGAGGAGCACTATTTTGTGAGCAACCGGGGCATCCTTCCCCACCTGCCTCCCGTTCAGCTTGCCCCTCCTTCCTTGAAAGGCTCATCAAGGCCAAAGCACCGGCTTGTTTTGCACATCAGTCCTGCTAACCTTGCCTCCGGGCTGCGGCAGCAGCTCTCCAGGGCTTGCCATCAAGGGCACTCAGCCATCGCTGCCGTCCGTCCCCGCAAAGGGCTGTGCCGGGTCCGGGTCTCCCTCTCCCCCAGGAGGCAGAGGCACCGTGAAGGTCAGCACTGAAACAACCTGTTCTCATCTCTGCTTCCAGTGGTGAGCATCCAGGCAGGGTCTGGGGAAGGAGAAAGCCACCCCCCCGCCCCGGGGC
>NW_010565818.1:0-372 GCF_000687285.1 Phaethon lepturus
CCCCCCCCCACCAGGCGGGGACCGATGCCGCTAGGAGCAGGGATGGCTGAGGGCAGGGATGTGCCCCGGGGCGCGGGCTCTCGAGGCTGGCAGCAGCAAACGGACCTGAGCGGTGGCCTGGGGAAGCTGGATTCGTCTTCCCTCGGGTCGCTAATCTGAGGATCCTATTCCGGTGAAGGCTCAGCGGGCAGGAGGCCCTGGCTTGCCTTCATGCTTGGGAAAAAGGGGGAGCAGAGTCCAGCTGGGATGGGGGAGGCTCGGGGACGGCGGGTGGTTAATTTTGCTTCCTTCAGATTGAAAAAACATGAAGTTAGAAGCCAGGAGCCGTTGCAGGGAGACGGAGGGGGGGAAGCCAGGTGAGCAGCCGGGGCG
>NW_010565818.1:545-2184 GCF_000687285.1 Phaethon lepturus
GGCTCATAAAACCCATCTGCCGGAGCTGCCGGCCAGCTCGGGGGGGGCTTCCAGGCCCTGCTTGGGTCCCGGAGCCGATGGCGTGCGGATTTGGAGGCTGCGTGCACGTTGTTCCCATGTTTGTTTTGACAGCTTAGCAGTGTCGAGCCGTGGCTGTAGGTGTGGGCAGGATACATCCCGCTCGGGATGCCGCAGGGGCCCGTGGACAGGGACCCGCCATCGCTCCGAGCAGAGCGCTCGGGGGCTTCTAGCGAACGCCATCATGGATGGGGTGCAGGTGATTGGGCTTTTCTGGAGATGCAGTTTTTCACATTTCTCAATTTTTTCAGATTTTCTTGCCCACTTCCCCCTGAAATAGTGAAACACTCGCAGAACGTCAGAAATCCGCACAACAGTGGCTGGAAGTAATAGTTTTCATTTCCTACCGAGCAGAGTGCTCGGGGGCTTCTAGCGAACGCCATCATGGATGGGGTGCAGGTGATTGGGCTTTTCTGGAGATGCAGTTTTTCACATTTCTCAATTTTTTCAGATTTTCTTGCCCACTTCCCCCTGAAATAGTGAAACACTCGCAGAACGTCAGAAATCCGCACAACAGTGGCTGGAAGTAATAGTTTTCATTTCCTACATAGTTCTCCGAGCGTGCTTGTGTGTGCCAGGCAAGGACCTGTTCCTCGCGGCTTCTCTGCAAGCAGGGAACCAAGGACGCAGCCCTCCGGCATGCCCCAGCTTTCAGCCTCGAGACGCTGCCCCGAGCACTGCAGGGAGGTGCCCCAGGGCTCTTCCTTTCCCATCCCACACTTTAGAATCATCGAATCGTGGAATAGTTTGGGTTGGAATAGTTTGGAGCTTGCCGGAGGTCCGCGGCCAGTGGTCCTGCATGATGAGGCACCATCCAGGAGAACCTCCAGCCCTCCTCACCCGGGGAAATGAAAGCCTTTACGCCCCTCGGCCGCTCGGCTAGGACCGCGACGGCTACGGCGAGAGCCTGGCGGATGAACCCAACGCCACCTCCGCTCCTCTCGGTCACAGCAACGCTGGTGTTGCGCCCTACGGAGCCGTTTGACGCTGCCCTTGGGCAGGACTGGGATGCTGGCTGGACCTGCCACCCCCCTGGGCTGCTTCTGAGGCTGGGCCAAGTTATTGCTCCATGGAAGTCTTTTACCATATCCACTTGCAGGTGGTTTCTGCAGCTCTGACAATCCTGTTAATGCTCGTTTGTTGGGTTTTTTCCCAATGAAAAGTAGGGATGGAAGAGGCTGGGAGTGCTCATCCCAGTCCTACTCTAATTGTCCCCTCTTTGTCCCCAAGACACTCCTGGTCTCATGGGTTGTGCCTTCAGCAAAAGCCTCCGGAGCTCTTTGAGGGGGTGTTGGTGGTCACCCACTTTCCCATCATTCACCATCTATAAAAATACAATTTTTTTTTGTTTGTTAAAGAGGGTGTGGGTGTTATCTCCCTATCAGAAAATTAGGCTTTAAAAGCCAGATCCTTTAAAGTCAAGGGGAACCTCTCCATTAAATGTTCTGGGGCTGGGCCAGAAGTTCTGGAGGAAGCAGCTGAGGGAGCTGGGGGTGTTCAGTCTGGAGAAGAGGAGGCTGAGGGGAGCCCTCATCGCTCTCTACAGCTGCCTGAAAGGGGG
>NW_010565818.1:2502-4750 GCF_000687285.1 Phaethon lepturus
CTTCCCTCCCATGTGTCTCCTCCTCCCCGCGTCTGCCTTCATGCAGACTCCATCGCTCTCCGGGAGCGGGTTTCCAGTGGCCAGCACTGCTCGGCGGGACGCGAGACGCTTTGCACATCTGTATATTTCCCAGTCCCGCAGACCCCCCTTTCCCTGAAGTCACTGCCCTGCTCGGGCAGCCCTTCAGCTGCTGGGGAAGGCGGGGGGGGCCCTTTAAATGGGGCGGGGGGGGGCTCGTCTGGGCGAGGGGCTGCTCCTGGGGCTCTGCTGCCTGGTGAGTTAAGTGGGTTATCTATTTATTTTTTTTTCCCCCTAAAATGTCAAGTTTTACCATTAGTTTGGCTGTGAGCAGGAGGGGAAAGTGTCTGGCTTTGTCCCCTTGCCGGGAGAATGGGTGCAGGTGCAAACTGGGCTTCAACTTAGTCTGAAGCCCCCCAAAAGGTGGGCTCTTGGTCTCTCTGTGCTGGACTTCCCCTCTCCCCTCCTTGGGGGGAATGCTCTGTCCCATGCAAGGGGCTGAGCCGGGATGGGGACTCGTGTCCCCGTGTCACTGCGGTGTAAAGGCTCGGAAAGTTGGTTTTAGCTCACAGTCAGAATTTTCTCATTTAAAATGAAAAAAGGGGATGGGTGCATGAACGATGCATGGTACTTTTTGTGGCCCGTCACAAAGATGGCAAAAGGCTCTTGCTTTGTCTTTTCGGTTTGGTGTGTTGTTTTTTTTTAAGCTCCTTGGCCTTGCTAGAATAGCTGAAAGTCTTGCATGGAGATATGAAAGCTCTTTGGGCTGGAGACTCCGTATTTCCTGCGCTTGCTTAGTACCACGTTTATTAGGTACCTACAGAGCTCCCTGCAAGTCATGCTGTGCAAATGATACTGATTAATAAGAATATTTGTGATTAATAAGAATATTTGTGGTTGCCATAGGTGTTTGAAACAAATCCTGGTTGCAAGGGCTATCTGTGGAACAGCAGCTTCACCCTCTGCAAGACGCGCTTTTGGCTTGCACGCAGCTTTACTCACTTGTTTAATCCTTGCTCGCAGCAAACCGCACCTCTGAGCAAGGCTGAGCACCTGGGGGCAATTTTTGACCCCCAACAGCTTCCCAGCGTTCTTAGCAAGCCTCAAAGCCCATCCAGGTGTCCCTCCTTCTGGTATCGCTCCGGGCTCCCTGCGGAGGCTGAGCCCCGTTTACGGGACGGGGCTTCGCAGGAGCAGCAGCAGCTCGATGCGGGGAGCGGCGGTGTTGGGGGGGGGTAGGTGAGGCTGAACCTCTTCGCCTGGTTTTTGCGCGTTGCACCAGGCTCCTGGACTTGACCGAGGTCTGTGTAAGCGGCAGATAAATGGGGTTGGGGGTTACGTGCCTCGGCTATCGCGTCGGTGTGATGTTGCCAAGGGATTTAGCGTGTGAAGAGGGCTGAACCCAGGAACGAAATAGCTGATTATTGTTTTTCGTTCTTCAGACAACACAGCTGAGCAAATCCAAGCCTGCTGTCTGTTCATTAAGGGACTAATCCTTTGTTTTCCCCTGGAAAAATCCTTTCCAGGAATCCCAAGATTTTTCTAAGTAGGGCCAAGCTTAGAAAATGGAGGAAATTATGTCCCTTTCCCATTACATCAGGTATTTCTCAGTTATTTCTTCAATTATTTCTCCCTCTTGCTTGCCCATACGCACTTCTCTCCTCTTTCCCACCTTCTGCACAGAAACTCATCTGGGGAGGTCTCTGGTCCCTTGAGAGCAACAGTGAGGTTTGGTCTGGCGTCCTGCAAGGGACAAGCTGAAGTTTCGGCCGCCCCTTGGGCAGGTCTCTCACCTCTACCTTGCTGAAGACTTTCTCAAAACCCATAATAATATTTTTTGTCAAATTAGGAGGAGGTGTGGGGCTGGGAACTGGTCCAATAGAAGATCCCTGCCCTGGTTGCGGCCGCCCCAACCACGGCTTCCCCAAAGGCTTGGGGCTGGAAGGGTGCTCCCTTCCCACCCGCCTCCTGAGGCGACTTGATGGCGCTTGCAACGCGCTTTGCCCCATCACCTCCGAAAAGAATCGCGGAGTCTGAGCAGGGCGCGGCGGTGCCTCTCGCTTATTTTAATCCTAATGTACCTCTCTAGGGAGATGCTCCCCTGTCGCGTTTTTAACTGTAATAACTGCTGGGGCTTAAAGCCCTAAGGACCACGTGTATGGTGCAGAGCTGGCCCCGCTCCCTGCCCTGGCTGCCATGTCCCCGCCTGGTGCATGGCTCGACCGGGACG
>NW_010565818.1:4953-5316 GCF_000687285.1 Phaethon lepturus
CGGGAGCGGAGAGGGATGGGGGCTGCTGGTGGCCCCTACCCATTTCTGGGTGGTGCCTCGTGTCCTGCTCCCACCGAGCTGGCGGCTCTGGTCGGCTGCATACCAGGACGCAGGGCTGCATCCGCAATCTCATCCATGCCCTCGTCCCTCTGGGATGCTGTGGGGCCAGATGGGCTTCAGCCCAGCCCTCCCCTCCTGCTCCCCCTCCGGTACCCACCGTGGCGGAGGACGCAGCCCGGCTCATCTCCGCGAGCTCGCCCCCGGTTTGGGTGTGTGTGTGTTGGGACCGTGTTCTGCACAGGTCTCACGGGGGCTCGCTGGGTGCTGCCGTGCTCCTCGACAGCCCCCCTCCGCGGAGGGGGC
>NW_010565818.1:5458-6373 GCF_000687285.1 Phaethon lepturus
TAGCCCAAAAGCCGCTTGGCAGCAAAGCTGAGCGAGTTTTCCCCTCTAAGCCTTCATGTTTCGGTTGCTTCCAAGGAGAGGAAAGTCTCCTGCTGCGGATCGCTCCCCTCTAGCAGAGCAATTTTCTGGCGCACGGAAGCCAAACCTTCCCTGCGGGAGCAGGATGCGTTAGCCCTTGGCTACAGCAGTTTGTTACCGCGCCCTGGGGGGGCCGGCCCTGCTCCCCACGGCTCACCCGGGGCCTGTCGATATTCGCTGGGTGCTTGTAATGGCAAAACCTTCCCGGAGCACCGTCTGACGTTCTCCCCCTCCTCTTTAAATTACCGTGCCAGCTGTGTCTCACCCTAATTAGAACCAGCAAAGAGGACTGGTCCAGGACGTAGCTTTGGAGGCTGTAAAATTCTAGGACAGTTTTATGTAGCGCAATTAAAAGGAAGGTAAAAAAAATTGTTAAGAAATTAAACACTAATTACTTTTTTTTTTTTGCCAGCTGAACTGTTTTGGCAGTGGGGCTGTGAGTGGGATGCAAAGACCTGGGATGGTTGGTTCTCTGCTGCCATAAATCACATTGATCCAGCGCTCCCTTGCTTTTTAGCGGTGTAACTCATCTGCTGTCAATTAGCCTAAATCACATTTTTTCAATTAAACAGGCTTAGAGTCCTGATAGTGAAGTCTGGTGGGGAGGGGGAGGGAAAGGTACAGCCTGGTTGTAGGCAGCGAGGTGGAAATATCTTTTTAAAAGGTGTGATCCCATTTTAGTGTTTTCCATATAAAATGCGATATTATCGTCTGTGCTCTGGGGAGCAGTGAGAGCTGGAAGCCCAGCTGAGCAGGGAGCCCGCGGAGCGGAGGGGAGCGGCGCGGGCGGCCCCACGGCGGCGGCAGGTCCGAGGTGGCCCGAGGGATTAGATGGGA
>NW_010565818.1:6401-6722 GCF_000687285.1 Phaethon lepturus
ACGGCGAGTTACTGACTGCAAGAAACCCCCTTTGGGATGAATTTCAGATGTTCCCCTAAACTCCTGCCCTAATTCCCCTTGGTTGGGGTGAAGGTTTGCAAACTTGCTCGGTGCTTGCTGGGCGAAGAGGCTGCCGGTGGGGCTGTGCCGTGGGGGCTCGTTTCTGCTCCAGGGAAGGTGAAATTACCCCGTCGTTTGCGTGCAACCGGCAATGGGAATGGGTGGCTTGCATAATAGGTGGCATAATTTGCCTTGGACGGCGAAGTAAACCGCTGTTTCCTCTCCCTGTGTCTAGTCTTGCTCGGCAAACCTTTTCTTTCT
>NW_010565819.1:0-1978 GCF_000687285.1 Phaethon lepturus
CAAGACCTACGGCAGCTTCAAGGTGATGTACACCGTGGGCTACTCAGTGTCGCTGTGTGCGCTGCTCCTCGCCCTGGCCCTGCTGCTGGGCTTCAGGTAGGGGCCAGGCATGGCCGCCTGGCTGGGGGCAGGCAGGGGCCAAATGAGGAACTACATCCACATGAACCTCTTCGCCTCCTTCATCCTAAAGGGCGTCTCCGTGCTGGTCATTGACGCCCTGCTCAAGACCCACTACAGCGACAAGATCGACGACTACAATGTGCACATCTGGCTGAGTGACGAGGTGAGCCATGGGGCCAGTGGGGCCAGGGGATGCGGGCAGTGCAGCAGCCCTGACCCCTGCCCACAGGCGGCCGCAGGCTGGCGGGCAGCCCCGGTCTTCATGCAGTACGGCATCGTGGCCAACTACTGCTGGCTGCTGGTGGAGGGCATCTACCTGCACAACCTCCTGGTGGTGGCCGTCTTCTCTGAGAGGAGCTACTTCACCCTCTACCTGTGCATTGGCTGGGGTGAGTGCAGGTGGGCTAGCTCCTCATTCCCATCCCCTGACCCCCACCATGCCTCACCTGCCCCCTTCCCACCTCCTCTGCAGGGGCGCCCGTGCTGTTCCTCATCCCCTGGGTCGTCGTGAAGTTCCTCTACGAAAACATCCAGTGAGTACCAGCCCCTGCAGCGGGTCAGCACCTGTGGGTGTGCAGGGCACAGGCAGGCGTGCATGACACACATTGAGGGTTGGTGTGATGGCCCTGGGGAGGCTCCACACCATCGCCCTATGCAAGGAGCAGGGTGCCGGGCGATGGCGCTTGCTCAGCTGGGGCTGCCAATGCCATGCTAGGCTCTAGCAGCCGCCTGGTCAAGGGGCTGCCCGGCAGTACCCCTCCCTGACCTCTGCAGGTGCTGGACCACTAACAACAACATGGGCTTCTGGTGGATCCTTCGCTTCCCCGTGTTCCTGGCCATCCTGGTGAGTCTGGGGCTGTGGTGGGCAGAGCTGCTCTGTGCCTCTGAGGATCCCAAGCCTGCTGCGAAAGGGGCTGCCCTGGGCAGGGGACAGAGCTGCCCTGCCTGCCCCTGCCCTGTCCTGCCCAACCCTGCCCCTCATGACTCACTCCGCTCCACTGCAGATCAACTTCTTCATCTTCATCCGTATCATCCAGATTCTTGTCTCCAAGCTCCGCGCACATCAAATGCGCTACACTGACTACAAGTTCAGGTGGGTGGTGGGCACAGCCCCAGCCCCACATGCCTGTGGTGCACAGGCTGGTGCGTGTGTGTGTGTGTGCCCACCCTGTGACCCCGGTGCTGACGGGCCTGTCTTCACACAGGCTGGCCAAGTCCACGCTAACGTTGATCCCACTGCTGGGCATCCACGAGGTGGTCTTCGCCTTTGTCACAGACGAGCATGCCCAGGGCACCCTGCGCTATGTCAAGCTGTTCTTTGACCTCTTCCTGAGCTCCTTCCAGGTGAGCTGAGCTCCACACAAGACTGGCCCTCCATGTGGACCCTCTGTCTCAGGAGGGACCAGATCAGGGCTGGGGCCAGGGTCCAGCTGCATGCCTCTCATGCCTCTTCTCCCTCCATCCAGGGGATGCTGGTGGCCATTCTCTACTGCTTTGTCAACAAGGAGGTGAGCAGGGTGGTATGGGAGAAGGGCAGCCAAGGAGTGCTTGGGCAGCCGGTAGGTATGGGACCACACTGACAGTGGCTGCCCACAGGTGCAGGCAGAGCTGCTGAAGAGGTGGCAGCGCTGGAAGCTGGGGAAGGACCTAGCAGAGGAGTACAAGCACACCTACAGCCACGCGCCCAGTGCCCGCAACGGCGCCGGCAGCACCTGCGAGAAGCACCAGCTGGTGAGTGGCTGCACCAATGGGCTGGGACATAGCCCAGCCGCTGCACGCCCTGGCACCCACTACCTCGAGAGGGCCGGCCGCAGCACTGCTGAGCACCTCGCCCTGGGGGACCGGGACCACTGCTACG
>NW_010565820.1:0-213 GCF_000687285.1 Phaethon lepturus
GGGTGGGAGCTGGGGGGTGCGAGGCCATCACAGCCTCGGGGGTCTCCTCCTTGCCCCAGGCCATCCCATCCCTGCCCTCATCCTCTTCTGCAAGCTCTGTCCTCGCTGGGCTGCTGAGCAAGAAGCAAAGGGAGAGGTTTCCCTTCATCTAGGACAGTGGATTCTGTCTGTTCGCAGACCTCTGGGGCGCGGCCCTGCTGGCAGAACCCCCAC
>NW_010565821.1:0-224 GCF_000687285.1 Phaethon lepturus
CTGGAACAGGTTGTCCAGAGAAGTTGTGAATGCTTCGTCATTGGAAGTGTGGTTTGTGGTTTTTTTGTGTGTGGTGTTTTTTTTCCCCCCTCGCTTCTCTTTCACAGCTGCTGTGCAGCATTTTTTACTCTTTCTTAAATATGTTTTCACAGAGATGCTACTAATGTCGCTGCTTAGCTTGGCCTTTGCCAGTGGTGGGGCTTGTTCTGGGCCGGCCTAAAACA
>NW_010565821.1:337-5742 GCF_000687285.1 Phaethon lepturus
TCTATGCTACAGTTAAATACCTTTAATTTACAAATATCTATGCTTTTGTAAGTTGTGCTGTTCATTTTTCCCTCTTACTAGAAAGAGCTGAAGATATCACTGTGGTGGTTTTTGGGACAGGAACATAAATGTTAAGATCTGGTCTGTGTAAGAAAAAAGACTGGTTACGGTTATTCCATAATAGCTGTTGCAGATTTTTTTTAAATTATTCTTTTTTCAGAAGAGTAGTTATCCTTAATAAAATAATTTAGAACTTGATTCTCATAGGTAATTGTAATGATATAGTGACCTTTTTCCCATATGGGTACAGCTTTTTCTGCTGTGGTTGATGACAACTTGAAAATTTGGTGTTTTAAGAAGCACAAGTGCTTTTACTTGAATGGTGCATTGATGGTTGCAAACCTTTCGAATTATGAGCAAGTGTCTTTTGTGCTGAAGAGAAGTGAAGTTTAGCTGTAATTGATCAGTTGAGATGGTGTTGGTACTTTAACACAAAGGTATTTTGGTTAGGTGCTGCAAATGACATGATTTAATGTGTGTTTATGTAGTTTTCTTTTTTTAAAAAGCCCTCTGAATTGCTCATGCTGACATTGTTTTACTTAAACTTTTTTTTCTCCTGTAGTTTACAGTGGTATCAGCATCCTACTGAAGAAGTTCTAAGGCTTCTTGCAGGGAAACAAAGAGGCAAGAGCAAAAAAGATAGGTAAAAACTTGTTTTAAGTTTGGTGGTGGTTTTTTTTCTTTAAATCCATATAACAACTCTACTGGCAAACTTTTGGTTTTGTGTGAGTCTAAAATTTCTCCTGTGTGACTACCCTACTTGCTTTGATTACTACAACTCTGTACTCAACTGTATTCTTTTGGTTTAACAGAGAGCTTAACATAACCAAATTGTACAAAACTGGGTAATTCCCAGTCTCCAAAAGTGGTCTGTGACATTGCTAATTTGATGGCAATTTTCTTAATGAATCTATTCATTTAGATGAAGACTGAGAATAAGAAATTTTATCTACAATTGAAGCTCTTCATCTTGAAGCAAGATGAGAAAGATTTGAGTATATTAGTTGAACACAGGATTACTATGAGCTGCCACACTTATGCAGCCGTGAAAAAGGTAAATGTGCTCCTAGGATATATTAAGTAAGGTATTTCCAGTAAAGAGAGGGGGAAATGTTTATCCTGTTGCACAAGGCCACTGATGTAGAGTTTTATCTGGATTACTGTGTACAGTTCTGATCACTCATGTTCAAGAAAAATGAATTCAGACTCAAAAAGGTGAAGAGAAGGACTGCTAGGATGATCCAGGAAACAGAAAACCTATCTTACAAGAGGAGGCTAAAAGAGCTTGCCTTGTTTAACCTAGCAAAAAGAGTCAGTGAATGATAGGATAGCTGTTTATCAACTTAAGATGGAAACAGATTTCTGATCTTCAGTCATGAAGCTCCGGAACAGCCTCGCCAGAAGTGTAATTGGGGCAAGAACCAAGACTGATCTTGAGGTGGTGGAGCTTGCTATGTTTAAAACAAATACCCAGTGTCTTGCTTTTTGGTGACATAGGTGGTTTCCTTTGTGTTTTGTTTTGTGGGTTTTTTATTCTACTATAAACTGCTCTCTTAAAATTCTTAATATCTAAATTTTGTGTTAATTCATGAACTGCACATATAACCTGTTCATCACAAAATCAAAGCTTTTTTTTTTAAGCTACATGGGTAGCAACCTCATTTGCCAAATGTTGGGCTAGAAAACTAAGCCTTTTCTCTTTTATATATAATGCTTCAATATTACATGTTTGTCACAATATTCTTTAATATTCAAAACATAATTTAATCCGGTGTTTGTCACAATATTCTTTAATATTCAAAACATAATTTAATCCAAATTTTATGTAACAAGATGAAGCAAAATAGTTAATAGTATTACAGTTTATAACTGTGCATTTAACCATTGATATTTTATTCATATTTTTAAGTTATAGTTATGTAACTGAAGTTATTTAAGTTATATGTTTCGCCAATATGAACCTTAAACAGGAAAACACAATTGCATTGCCAAATAATAATTGCACTTTACACCAAATGCCTTTCCTCAACCTTGGCAATCTTCTGCCAGCCAAAGCATGCATATTCTCACGTTCACCAGGGCAATCATGCTCTCTGCTGTATGGAAGTATGGCATGTTAATGTGTACTTGCATATGAGCTTAAATTTTGTAATCTTGGAAAAATTTACTGTGAAGCTTGGTAGAAAACTATCACAGCTCTTCACCTATTTGCATTAAGTCCTTTTTCACTTGTTAAACTTTTGCATGTAATGTTTCAAATGTGGTGCTACGTTTTCATGTCTAAACAGTCAAATTCCGTTGGTGCAATTTAACTATTATGATTGGTGTATTTATCATAGTACATTAATATCTAACCAAGAAAATACAGTTTTAATACATGTATGTAGTTGTAATAAGGTAAATTTTATTGACAGATGGATATGAAACTTCAGAGGGAATTGGGATGGTAATGTGGAGACTTAAATGCTGCTTTCTTTACTTTGCTATTGTAACAATAGGATGTATAATAATGTTAATTTTCAGTCAGTGGATATACCTCTCTCTCTTTGAAGAAGCTGCTTGTCAGAGCAGGCCCAAGACAAGAGACAGAGACGTAAGATTTGAAGGCTCTTGCAGGCAGTAGCTCGGAGAGGCTGAGCTCTGCCTGCTATGTGGAGACTTAAATGCTGCTTTCTTTACTTTGCTATTGTAACAATAGGATGTATAATAATGTTAATTTTCAGTCAGTGGATATACCTCTCTCTCTTTGAAGAAGCTGCTTGTCAGAGCAGGCCCAAGACAAGAGACAGAGACGTAAGATTTGAAGGCTCTTGCAGGCAGTAGCTCGGAGAGGCTGAGCTCTGCCTGCTAGCAATAACACAACAGTGGCAGCTGAAGACTTAATATTTACAGAAGATTATCTCATTTGAATGGATACCTATGTAACCCTGCCACTATCTCCCCCCTTCACCCAGGGTGTGCCCCCATGTCCTCCACTGGACTAAACTTAGCAGGATAATGGGCACCCAGGAACCTCTGGGCCAAGACCCACCCAATCAATCAAATACTGCAGGGTACTCCAGGATATCCTGGAATCCAAAATAGCCCGGACACGATATTATCTCTGGCCCTGGACCATAACTGGAGATGGAGGTAGAGGTTGCCACTGGAAGGGATCTGGGTAAACAGGTTTTAACAGGGAGACGTGAACAATGGGTGAATATTGAGACCACATAGAAGGTACAGGCGAAACACAACTGGATTTTATACAGGCCCAGGTAACAGTGGTCCAGCTTAGAAGAAGGATGCACAGAACGAACATGTTCACCAGACAACCAAACATAGTCCCCAACCACAAAGTCCAACGTTGGTCACCAATGACTATCTGCATAGTCTTTGTAAACAGCCTTTGCTTTTTCCAGCTGCTTTTGAAGAAACAAATGCATATACTGCAACTGCTCAACAGCGTCCTCAGGAGAAAACCCCTGGACAGCCACTGGGGTAGCTGGGTGGTCACAGGGATGAAAACTGTACTGTGTGTAAAAAGGGATCTGCTGTGTGGAAGAGTGAACACTGCTGTTATGTGCAAATTCTGCCAACAGTAACAGAGACCTATAGTCATCTTTATGTTAATTAATAGAACAGGGGAGATACTGCTCCAGGACCTGGTTTACCTACTCCATCTGACTTAGACTGTGGGTGATAAAGGATGGAAAGACAGTGTTGAGCCCCCAGCAGGCCCATAAGCTGCCTGAAGAACGGGGCAGTAAATGGGGCCCCTTCATCCATCACCATGCTACCTGGCAGACTATGACAGTGAAGCAATAGCTGCACAACCAAGAGTGCAGTCTGAGGGGCCATGGGTAGCCTCTTTAGTGGAACAAAAATAGCCACCTTTGTAAACAAGTCCACCACCACAAGCACTGCTCACTGTATGCCCCTGAGACACAGGCAAGTCCACAATAAAATCCATTGAAATAATTTGCCATGGCTGCTCAGGAGTTTGTAAGGGTTGTAATGGCCTCTACATCAGTCTCTTGGCCCGGCATAGACAGCACAAGCCTGAACATAGCTTGCAACATCAGCATGTGCTATAGGCCACCAGTAGCTCAATGTGACTTGATGCAGTCTTCTGATGACTGCTGTGCCCCACTGTCAGTGCGTCATGACAGCATTGAAGGACCTTGTGTGTGCAGTGGGTCAGCAGGGATATACAGCCACTCATCGCGATACAGACAACTATCCTCCTGCAGATTCTGCAAAGTATCCCCTGCCCAAAACTGCATGGCTGAAGGATCACTGCCCTCACCTGATGCACAGAACCAAGGTATTGGCTGGCACAGCTGCAAAAAAATTTTGCAGAGAGAAAAATGACAGGGGAGCAGATCTGCCTCAGCATCTCCTGCTGAGGCTTCCTGATGTGACAGGGTATCTGCCCTGCCATTCTGTTTACCCAGCCTATAGGTGATAGTAAATGGAAACTGAGAGAAAAAAGTTGCCCAACAAGCCAAGTGGGAGAGTGGCACTTCAGATTCCTAAAATATTCTGGATTTCAATGGTCAGTCAGAACCAAAGGGAGCTTAGCAGGACCCACAAGAAGGTGCCTCTACTCAGCACATGCCTCCCTGATGGCCAACAACTCTTCATCCCAGGCATCATAATTCTTCAGCTTTGCATAAAGGCAGTGATACCAAAGGTGGGGGAGAACCTCTCGAACATGAACATGTTCCTCCCATGGCCTCAAGTAAACTAAAACGTCATGCAGATGTGCAATAATATAATTGTCCAACAAGTCACAGAAAACATTGTTGATAAAGCCCTGAAAGGTGGCAGGGGCATTATATAGGCCAAAAGGTATCAAATGATACGTGGCCATACGTGCAAACAAAGGCCATTTTCCACTCATTACCCTGATGAACATAAAAGAGATTATAAGCCCCTTTAGTAAACCAGCATGGCCCCTGTAAATGCTCCAACAACTCAGGCATGAGGGGCAGGGGGTACTGGGTTCTTGATGGCAGGCCTCAAGCTTCCATCCTTCTTTATAGAAATGATAGCGGCACCAAGGGAGGGAAGTGGTGTATTGTATAAAACCCCAGGCTAAACCATCCTCAGTATAAGCCTTCAAGGCCACCATCTCTCTCTGTGACAGAGGACCGATATGGCCTGAAGGGAGAGGAGTGTCTGGGAACAGCTCGATGGAACAATCATACACCCGATTGGGAGAGTTAAGATCTCTGCTCACTTTTGCTCAAAAACTTCCAAAAAGCCCCTAAATTCTAGCGGCAGCGCCCCCAACAGGCCAGTAGGTGGTTCGAGGTACCCGGTGGGCACTAGGGCCTGCCCGGAACCCTGGCCAGCCACCG
>NW_010565821.1:5761-6031 GCF_000687285.1 Phaethon lepturus
CTGTGGCCACCCCCCGGCGCCGGGAGAGCGCTGTGCCCCGCCGACTGCGGGAGGCAGCGGCACTCCCCGCACTTCACCCACAGGAAGATAACTTCGTCTCTGTGCCCAACCGACCACCGGATCGTGCCGGACTAACCAAGGCGTGCCCAGGATGATTGGGTAAAAGGGCATAGAGGGAACAGAAAAATAAATAAACTCCCAGTATCTTGGAGTGACGGAGAGCTGCAGGAGCGGGGTCTGACACTCAGTGGGACCACCGCCGGCGGGTTT
>NW_010565821.1:6385-6729 GCF_000687285.1 Phaethon lepturus
GGATGGGGGAAAAGGGCATAGAGGAAACAGAAAAATAAATAAACTCCCAGTATCTTGGAGTGACGGAGAGCTGCAGGAGCGGGGTCTGACACTCAGTGGGACCACCGCCGGCGGGTTTCCCGTCAGTAGCAAAAATAGGGCAAGGGACAGATCGGCGCTTTATTGGCGCATGAGCCTTTTTACAGACTCTGCAGAAATGATATTCCTACAAGAGCCAGAGTCCACCAGGGCCTTCAGTAGCAAAAATAGGGCAAGGGACAGATCGGCGCTTTATTGGCGCATGAGCCTTTTTACAGACTCTGCAGAAATGATATTCCTACAAGAGCCAGAGTCCACCAGGGCCT
>NW_010565822.1:0-738 GCF_000687285.1 Phaethon lepturus
GCACCGGCCTTTCCCCCACGGGGCTTAAAAGCTAGGGTTCACCTCAGAAACAAAGGCTTTGCTATCAAACCGAAGTCGGTCATATTCCTGTATTTCAGCGGTAACTTTGCTACGCAATAAGCCCGTCTGCCGGGGCTCTGCTTTTCTAGCAGGAAGAGACGAAACTGCTAACAAATGATGACGGACTTTGTGGGGAGGGGGAAGGTGTCATGATTTAGCCCTTCTCCCCACTCTCTGGGGAATGGACGTGCAGCTAACACACTGGGGACAGCCCAGCCCGAGAGGGAGGTCAGCGCTGGACGGCCGGAGGGACCCTGTCACGTCGCGTTTGGCTCAACACGGGGAACATCAGCACTCTTGACGTAAAGAAATAAATGAAACGCCTGCGACGGGACTCCGAGCGGTGTCGGGGGGATCCTTTCGGAGGCGTGAGCCCGTCGGCGCTGCCACGTCTCGGCACACGCTAAAGACGAGGCTGCCACGGAAATTGGGGGAGCACGGAGGCGAAGCGAGAGGGCTGCTCCCGCCCCGGGGTGCCAAGCGGCTCAGGGCGGTGGCCCAGAAATATCACCCTGGTTTAGCTATTTGCTTTGCACATCAGGACTTCTCTCCCTTGCCATGACACACGGTTTGGGAAGTTCTTTTAAGAGCTGTCAGCGAGCCTGCGGACTCCTGCGGCTGGGCCGCAGATACAGCCCCGCTGTCTTTAAAGGGAGCTTCGTCTAGGGAGAGAAGGTG
>NW_010565822.1:758-4387 GCF_000687285.1 Phaethon lepturus
CTTTAAAGGGAGCTTCGTCTGGAGAGAGAAGGTGAGCCCTCGGGGTCCGGGAAGCCAGGGCGTGTGTCCCGAGCAGCTCTTCTTTAAAGCTGCAGCAGGTACTGCTTTGTACAGAGCTGGTGT
This sequence comes from Phaethon lepturus, assembly GCF_000687285.1. Taxonomy (NCBI): domain Eukaryota; kingdom Metazoa; phylum Chordata; class Aves; order Phaethontiformes; family Phaethontidae; genus Phaethon; species Phaethon lepturus. The sequence continues at coordinate 882 of NW_010565822.1, forward strand.
CTGCATCTCAGCTCCCGGGAACAGGTCCTGCCGCTCTTGCAAAAGCTCCAGGGGAGGTGGGGACCAGGGGAAGAGATTGCTCGACATCCTGGCGCATCAATACCTGAATAACGGTGCAAGCACGCGGGCAGCAGGGACTCTGGCTTGGCTGCTGGCCACCTCTTCAACAACCCACGGGTCTGGGAGTGAAATACGTTCCCCTTTGATTAAGGGCACAAAATCACAATATTCCCCTGACAGCCTTGAATAAATCAAACCACCACGTAAATGGGAAAAGACAGCTAACCGCCTCAAGATTTTGTTCCCTGAACGCACTGCATTGGGTTTTCACAGCTGCGTAACCAAACAGCACAGAAAGCAGCAACCTGTCCTCACTGGGCAGGAGAGGGCTGCTCGTCGAGCAAAGCTCAGCAGCCCTGGGGAGGGGAGACGCAGCCCCCGCTCCGTTATTGCTCCAGTTCTGACCTGCTGGGGTACATACAGCAGTCAGGACTTGCTGCCAGCTGAGCCTTCTGCTGATACAGGAGTAAAACATTTCAGGCCAAAGAGCCTGAAAGTGCCCAGACTTTGCCATAGAGCCTGGCTACAGCTCACCCAGTAAAAGAAGTGATTACAAACGGGCATTTCTATCCGATTCAGAAGGACCTGGATAAGCGGGGCTCCTGGGTAATGGGCTGAAATCCACAGGGTTCCTTTATTGACGATTCCTAGGATTTCAGTCTCTTTTTTCATTAAATGTCTGGTGAACATAAAGAAGAAAAACTGCAAATTCAGTGTCATTTATGCCCTCATTTACCTAATGATATTGCTCCCTGGAGATACAGACAGCTCGCATTTCATCAAGTGAAAGAGATTACGTCTTAAAAACTAGTTTCTGGGCACTGCAAACAGCACCGAGCCCTGCTGGCTGGGGACGGATGGAGCATCAAGAACTGAAGTTTCTGAGCAGAGCCACTTCCAGCGCCCGCAGACAGGCCAATGAGCCTCCAGGAACACAGAGTCGAGGGTGTGGGCTTACCTCCATGGGCTCAAGCCCGCTCCCTTCACTGTGGGACAGAGAAAAGCCCCAGGAGGGACTCTCCAGAGTAGCATGCAAGAACCTACCTGTCCTTACTCCGTATTTCAGTGTGTCCCGGCAGTCCACCAGGATCTGCTCCAGGGACTCGGGGTTGTCCGAGAGCTCCAGGTTGAAGCCCTCCATGCCCTCCAGGAGCTGGTGTGGGTGGTGGAAGTCCAGGACTTTGGTGGATCTGTCAAATGTCTTCCGCACATAGTTGAGGAGAATGTCCACGACCTCCAGCAGGAACTGCATGGTCTGCTCCTCACCATTCTTGGCGGGCAGCAAATCTGTGGGGCAAACCAGCTGTCAGCACCTGCTTTGGGAGCGAGAGGTGGAGATGAACCAGCCCCAGCTGCCTGCAGCACTCCCAGGACGGGAAAGCCACTGCCCCGTGCTGCCCTGTTCACTCCCTGGCAAATGAAACCCTTGCCTGGTGGAGAAGGGTGAGCCCAGGTTGCCCAGGGGAACAGTGGGGGCACCTCTGAAGCACCCCAGCCAAGAGCACGCCCTGCACCATAAATGCTGTGTGAAGCATGTGTGAATGCCACACCTCCTGGGGGCCAAGAGCACCCCAAACCCACACCTGCCCTTCTCCCTCAATGCTCCCCCATCCCTGCAAAGGGTCTGATTTCCTTTCACCACCAATCACAGACCGTTTCATTGCTATTTTACTGAGGAGGAAACAAATTACAAAATTACTCTCCTCCCAGGGGCTGGATCTGGAGTGACTTCAGAGGAATGGTGGGAGCTGTGCTGTAGGGGGTCAGCCCAAAGTATGTAAAATAGCATTTCAGGAAGTTTGTATGCATCAGTGTGGCTCACACACACACACAGAGCATCCTGAATGTGGCTGCACTGCCAAGGGAGGTGAGGGCAGACTGTTGAGGGATGTGTCCGAGCTGGAGCAAGCAGAAGCTGTAAAGGGCATTTACCTCTGGCATACAAATTGGAGAAGTCTGTCTCAGTGCGCCGGAACCTGGATTCCTTCTCGCTGTTCTCGCACACCAGCAGGCTCTTGGAGGACTGCCTCTCCTTCAGGGAGTTGACAATCCGACCCTTGTCTTCCAGGCTGTTGGTTCTTTGCAGGAACCCTACGTTGTTATTGCAAGGTGCACAAGTCAGAGTTTTCTCACTTCCCAACATGTTTAGAGATATCTAAAACAGCTCTCTAGACAACAGTTCAAAGTGGTGTTGGCTCTGGATCTGACTAATAAGGTCAGGAATAAGAGTATTTATGTGGATTATTTGCCTCTAGGAGGGAGAGCTCAAAATGCCATCAACTGCAAAAGCCCAGCCATGCAAAAAACAAATTTTTGTCATTTAGTGCAGTGGTAAATTCTTATTAAGTCGATCAGACAGATTCCACTTCAGTAATCAGCCACCAGAAGAGAGTTCAGGATGAGTCAATGCTATTTCAGCCTGCAGGCGAAGTTTATGGACCTAGCAGACAGGGGCAATGATGTATGATTAAAATCAGGGCCACTTTCAGTTCTCCTCGTGGTGCTCTCACGCACAAAAGGCATGAGAACAAACAGCCATTCCGGAGCAGCCATCCTGAGAGCACTGGTGCCCTAAGGACACCGGTAGCACTCATCAACCTCACCTTCCTCTTACCAGCACGTGTCCAGAAGATGCGTATTTTCCACCTGAGAAGATGCTTTGATACTAAGACTAATCGTCCCCGAGCTCTCTAGGAGCTCTGCTCTCACTGGAGGCACAGCCCTGGCACCCAGGACCTGATCCCAACTGCTGTTGTGATGTGCAACGGCAGTAATAAATCCCCTCGCCCCAAGAATTATGGCGGTGGGCGCCAGGCAGGCCCCGTGCCGAGTAACGAGACCCAACTGCTTTAGCAAGGCAGAGAGAACAATTCATTTTCAGGATTTGAGCCACTAAATCCATGCCCGCTAAAACACGCATAGGCAACGCATTTTGACCTCCCAGGCTGCAGCAAGTGTGCCTGTATGTTTGGAGGAGAGAGCATGGCAGCGCCGGACTCCTTTTTTCTTCCTTTTCTTTTAACACAAGTAACAATTGAAACCAACGTTTGGACGCCCGCCAGAGAGAAGGACTTCGGCGGGAGGAAAAGCGACGCTCACCGACGTCACCCGACGCCGCTTCTCTCCAACGCCCTCCGCTTCCCGGCCGTGCGTCCCCGCTCTCCGGGGACCCGGCGGTGAACCGGGACTGCGGGCTTCTCCTGCCGTTCGCCCACTGCCGGCCCGCCCGGGCTCCCTGCGGCTCGGGCAGTCCCCGGGGGCTGGGTCTCCATACGGTGCACGGTACCTGTGCCTCCGACCCTGCTGCCAGCCTGGCAGTCCCGGAAGAGCTACCGAAAATATGGGCCCCGGCCGGCAGGCCCTTCTGCCTCAGTCCGGCACCCAAACGAGTCCCCAGGAGGGTTGTTCGCAGGCAGGGTTGTCTAGCCCATCCTTTCAGTGAACCA
>NW_010565822.1:4637-4954 GCF_000687285.1 Phaethon lepturus
GGTCCTTGCGGCGATCAGTAGCTCCTGCAACAGCTAGTGCTGTTAGCCCGCTCATTAGATGGAGCAGCGGATACCGAAGTGTAGACTGAATTCCGGAGCGATTCTCTTTCGCCAGGTCCTGTGGCTTCATTTTGCTCTATTTTCCCCACTTGCCTTTCTTCTAGGCTCTGGGTGGTGATGCTCAGTAGGAAGAGTTAGGTGAGAAGAGGCGCCTGCAAGAGCAGCAGCCGCCCGGAGAGCCGCGCTCCCCGCTGCACAACCGGCGCTCCTCTCGGCGGGCAGACCTGCAGGCCCTCGGAGGCGGCGCTCCGCTAACC
>NW_010565823.1:0-1111 GCF_000687285.1 Phaethon lepturus
TCGTTTTGGAGGTGCGACCATGGCTTTTTGGAGTGCCACCATTCATTTTGGAGGTGCCACCATGGCTTTTTGGGGTGCCACTATCATTTTTTGGGGTGTCACCATCATTTTGGAGGTGCCACCATGACTTTCTGGGGTGCCACCATCGTTTTGGAGGCGCCACCATGATCATTTTGGAGGTGCCACCATGACTTTCTGGGGTGCCACCATCGTTTTGGAGGTGCCACCATGGCTTTTTGGGGTGCCACTATCATTTTTTGGGGTGTCACCATCATTTTGGAGGTGCCACCATGACTTTCTGGGGTGCCACCATCGTTTTGGAGGTGCCACCATGGCTTTTTGGGGTGCCACTATCATTTTTTGGGGTGTCACCATCATTTTGGAGGTGCCACCATGACTTTCTGGGGTGCCACCATCGTTTTGGAGGTGCCACCATGGCTTTTTGGGGTGCCACTATCATTTTTTGGGGTGTCACCATCATTTTGGAGGTGCCACCATGACTTTCTGGGGTGCCACCATCGTTTTGGAGGTGCCACCATGGCTTTTTGGGGTGCCACCATCACGGTTTTGGGTGCCACCATCATTTTTTGGGGTGCCACCATCACTTTGCAGGTGTCCTCATGCTTTTTGAAGTGTTCTCATCTCTTTATTGGGGTGTCCTCACATTTTGGGGGGTTCCCCCATCGTATTTTGGGGTTCCTCCATCAGGTTTTGGGATGTCCTCATTTTTTGGGGGTCTTCTCATGTTTTTGGGGGTCTCCTCATGGGTTTTGGGGTCTCCTCATGGCGTTTTTGGGATCTCTTTTTGGTTTTTGGGCTGTCCTCATGGGTTTTGGGGTCTCTTCCTCATTTTTTGGGGTCTCCTCATGGGTTTTGGGGTCTCCTCATTTTTTTAGGGTCTCCTCATGACTTTCGTGGGGTCTCTATTGTTTTTGGGGGTCTCATGGGTTTGGGGGTCTCCTCATGACTTTTTGGGGTCTCCTCATGATTTTTTGGCATCACCTCATGGTTTTTGGGGTCTCCTCATCATCTTTTGGGGTCTCCTCATGACTTTTTGGGGTCTCCTCATGACTTTTTGATGTCACCTCATGATTTTTTGGCATCACCTCAT
>NW_010565824.1:0-803 GCF_000687285.1 Phaethon lepturus
TTTTCTGAGCTTCATGAGCACATCATCCTTGCCTATCTTCTCTAAGCCTTCCTCGATTGTAGGGTTTTTTTGATCTGCTTTAAATTCACTGGATTTGAAGTTAAGATCAGACCATTTTTATTTATGTTAAACAATGAATTGAAAGAAAAATTATATTTCTAAAATATGCTATTGTGGGTTGACCTCAGCCAGCAGCTTAACACCAACACAACTACTCGCTTACTACCCCCCCAGCGAGATGGAGGAGGGAACAGGAAGAGCAAAAGCGAGAAAAAGTGTGGGTTGAGATAAAGAGGTTTAATAAGTGAAGGAAAGAGGGGAAAAAACCCAAGTGATGCAAAGGCAATCACTCACCACCTCCTACAAGCAGATCAATTCTAAGCGACTCTCTGAGCAACCACCCTGGAAGGCTCCCCCCCCCCCCCCCGGATTTTTACTGCTGAACATGATGTTATATGGCATTGAATATCCCTTTGGCAAATTTGACTTCATCAGTGGACAGGGGAAGAGCTGTGGATGTCATCTACCTGGACTTCTGTAAGACCTTTGACAAGGTCCCCCACAATATTCTTGCCACTAAGTTGGAGAGATATGGGTTTGATGGGTGGACTGTTAGATGGATAAAGAATTGGCTGGGTGGCCATGTCCAACGAGTTACAGTCAATGGCTCAAAGTCCAAGTGGAAAACAGTAATGAGTGGTGTCCCTCAAGGGTCCGTGCTGGGACCTATACTATTTAAATAGTTAAACAAATTAAAATCTTCATCAATGATGTAGTGGGATTGAGTGCACCCTCAGCAAGTT
>NW_010565825.1:0-13241 GCF_000687285.1 Phaethon lepturus
CGCCTCCTCCCCCTCAGGACATGACTTTCAAGAAGGAGCCGACGGGGGCTTTCCCCTCCGCTCCCTCCTCGTCGCAGAGGAGCCCCTGGGGCTTTCTGCAGTCCCTAGTGAGCATCAAGCAAGAGAAGCCCAGCGAGCAGGAGGAGGAGGAGCCGCAACCCCATCACCACTACGGGGGGCTCTTCGGGGGAGCAGGAGAGGAGAGGCCCCCCGGCCTGGTGGGCAGTAGCGGGGAAGGAACCGGCCAGAGTGTGATTCAGGACCTCAGCCTTCTTCACCATCTGCACCAGCATCCCCACCGAGACCTGTTACTGAGTGGCAGAGGCGAGGGCGCCCCTGGGAGCTCGGGTGAGCCAAAGCACGATGCCCAGGTCAAGAAGGCAAAGAGGCCAAAGCCAGAAACTCAGGGAATCAAAGCCAAGCGGAAGCCAAGCGCTTCATCCAAACCCCCCCTGGTGGGAGATGCAGAAGGTGCCATTGCGTCCCCCAGTCAGAAACCTCACGTCTGCGAACACTGCAGCGCTGCCTTCAGGAGCTCCTATCACTTGCGCAGACATGTGCTCATTCACACTGGGGAGAGGCCTTTCCAGTGCAGTCAGTGCAGCATGGGTTTCATCCAGAAGTACTTATTGCAGAGACACGAGAAGATCCACAGCAGGGAGAAGCCATTTGGGTGTGACCAGTGTAGTATGAAGTTCATCCAGAAGTACCACATGGAAAGACACAAGAGGACACATAGCGGAGAAAAGCCATACAAATGTGACACTTGTCAGCAGTATTTCTCAAGGACTGACAGACTGTTGAAGCACAGAAGAACATGTGGTGAAGCCATAGGTAAAACAGGTGCTGGAATGGAGCCTGGATCATCAAATAACATGGGTAGCTTGGCTGTGTTGTCTCAGGGAAATACAAGTTCCTCAAGGAGAAAAAGTAAAACAAAAAGTGTATCCACTGAAAACAAAGGAAATAAGTGTAGCAGCAAAGTAACTGAATCTCAAGTTGCAAGTAATGTGGCCATGCCAAATTATGCTGTTGATATTCCCATTGTGTCTTCCAGTGGTGGCCTAGTTGGCACGGGCGTAGAAGAACTTCAGAAGAAGGTGCCAAAATTGGTCTTGAAAAAAACAAGCAGAAAACAGGCAGACAAAAATTACCTTAATTTTGTATCACCACTGCCAGACATTTTGGGGCAAAAACCACTGTCTGGGAAACAGAGTGGCTCTCTAGGTGTAGTAGCCAATACCGGTGTAGAAACTATTGGCCTTCTCCAAAGTACAGGTGGTAAACCAGGTCAAATAAGTAGCAATTATGATGATGCCATGCAGTTTTCAAAGAAAAGAAGATACCTACAAACTGCAAGCAGTAACAGTGCCTTTTCAGTTAATGTCGGACACATGACATCCCAGCAATCCGTCATCCAGTCTGCAGGTGTTAGTGTTATGGATAACGAAACTCCACTATCTCTTATTGATTCAGCATCTTTAAATAGTGAAATAAAGTCTTGCCATGATAAGTCTGGTATTCCTGATGAAGTCTTGCAGAGCCTTTTGGACCAGTACTCTCACAAATCAGAAGGCCAGAAGGAAGATCCTTTCAGTATAACTGAACAGCGTGTGGACTTGCACACCTCAGGAGAACATTCAGAGATGGTTCAGGAAGAAAACTTGAGCCCTAACTCTCAAACAGTTTCAAATGATAAGGCAAGCATGTTGCAAGAATACTCCAAATACCTCCAACAAGCCTTTGAAAGAACAACCAATAGCACTGGTTTTGCTTTTGGACCCAGTTTCCAATTTGTTAGCTTGTCTTCAACTCTCCATAACCACACTCTCTTTCAAGACAAACAGGTATACACTACATCTCCACTTGAGTGTGGCTTCAGCCAATCCGTTACCTCAGTATTGCCAACTGCGTTGCCAAAACCTCCATTTGGGATGTTGCTTGGATCTCAGCCAGGCTTTTATTTGTCTGCTTTGGAGGCTACGCATCAACAGTTGACTCCTTCTCAAGAGCTGGATGATCTTATTGATCCGCAGAAAAACTTAGAGACTTCATCTAACTACCAGTCAACATCTCAGAAACTGACTGGCCAGAAGGAACAGAAAAACTTAGAATCCTCAACGAGCTTTCAGATCCCATCTCAGGAGTTAACTAGCCAGATAGATCCTCAGAAGGACATAGAGCCTAGAGCAACCTACCAGATCGAGAACTTTGCACAAGCGTTTGGTTCTCAATTTAAGTCGGGCAGCAGGGTGCCAATGACTTTTATCACTAACTCTAATGGAGAAGTGGACCACAGAGTAAGGACTTCAGTGTCAGATTTCTCAGGGTATACAAATATGATGTCTGATGTAAGTGAGCCATGTAGTACACGAGTAAAAACCCCAACCAGCCAGAGTTACAGGTAAGGTCCCAACTGTGACCAGGCTGTGGGGTCTACTTAACATAATTTTGTTTTACTTTGACAACACTGCCATTGGAATGTTTCTACACGGTCCTATTAAGAATAATGTAACATGCCCTTTCAATGCAACTTTTCATATTTAGTTTATTTTGTTAGTGTGATTTTTTTTTTAGATCTGTTTATTATGGTTTTTAATCAAAAATCAATAGATTAAAATAGTGTTTTTGTTCAAGTGACAATGTTTAGCAATCAAATTTACATTATATAGATCGTCAGGGAATAGCCCAAAAATTTAAAATGCAAAAAATTAACTTTGTTCCTAGGACTAAGGTTTATTCTAATTGCTTTACTCTCAGGAAAGTGTAACGAAGCGTGGGAATTCTATGCACCACTAGTGTATTGGAACTTCCAATTTACAGATAGTGACAAATATATCTCAGCTTTTTGAGGAAGGGATCTATGACATTTCAAATTGCTGTCTCTTATGTCTGGGCTGATCTGATAGAATTTTGCTACCTAAATCTCATTGCTTTTAAAGTACTCCTGTTCTTCCAGGTGATGGTCATTCCAGGCAGGTGGAGCAAATATTCTTGGGTCTGTACTATGAGCCCAGAATGGTAGCTTTAATATAAACAATAATGTCCCCAGAACTCCTGTGTAAGACTGTAATTCCTTAAAGAGATTCTGTTGACACAAACCTTGAGAACAAAACGTGTGTGCCTGGTTCATGTCATTCGAACCCCAGCTTGAAACTACAGTTGTAATCCAGATAGTCTTTTGGGATACTTTTTTTTTTTATTATACATGGTTCAAAAAAGTTGTTTCTTGCTTTCCCGCTTTTCCACGTGTTTTTAGTGTATAAGGTTCCCCCTCTTTTGTTGTGCTCCCAATTCTTTCAGACTTGATCTTGATTTTTTTTTTTCCCCCCTTAATTTACACCTTTTCTGCCCCTGCTTCCCTACCCACTCTCTCACCCCAACTTAATAACTAGCATTTAAAAGGATTTACATTCCAGAAAGTGCATATCTTATTATGTACTTTCCTGATGTCTTATGACATCAGCTTATGAACAATAAACACCCACATGTTTTAGAATTATGTCAAGGTTTCCATGTACAATAAGAAACAATATACTCCCAAGTGTACATACTAAGGCTCCTGTCCTGCATCAGGATCAGCTAACACGGACCCCTGTGCCCAGCAGTGTCCTAGTGGTGTCACTGGAGCTCTTGACGGATATAGGGGTTTGCAGCAGTTCATCATTGCAGGCTTTTAGGGCCTAAGGCTGCAATTCCATCAAAGGTTCGTGGTGATGAGATCAACTACAAAAGTAGAACTTGAGTGACTTGTTAATATCAACAGAACTTTTCTTTGGAATTATTGCCTTACTTTATGTATATTTTGTGGTACATTATTTATTATACGTGAATCCTGATTAATGCCTGTGGAGCCACGGAAACCTGCTAGAAATACTGGTGGCCATTCAAAGCTGCTGAAAGGCAGTGGCACTGCTCTAAACCACTTTTTGCAAATGTATTTTTTGATTAGTTTTTTAATGTAATTTTGGTGATGTTTATGCTGATGGTTTTTTATCTGTACTCTTGGTGATGTTTCAGTCTTACGTACTTTTCTGGTGTCAGGAAAGTACCAGTGGTTGTTTCCAGTCTTACTGTGTAATCAGCCTATTACAGGCTTCCATGTATAATAAAGTTATTAACATTGTGCAAGTGTAAAACACTTCTGTTATGAAAGTGGTGTGTTATTAAAACAAATTGTTACAAAAATCCTGGGTAAGTTCTCCCGTTTTCCCTCACCACTAAAAATTGAAACCTGAGCCCACTTGTAATCTCTTTTACTAGGTGAACTATCTTTTTTTTTTTTCCTTCTTACTAATCTAGAGTTTGTTCTCATAGAATCCGTGTAACTCCATTAACTTTTCCTTTATACTTGATTATGTATGTCACCCTATTTCAGTTTAAATAAGCAAATAACAACTGTTCTCTGAACACAGAACCCAGCCTGTTATCAGGGATGGAGTAGTCCATAACCACTGTGTTGGCTTCTTCAGTACCTTTTCTTTTGTTTTACACAGGTTAGAATTTACATTCTTTATATTGTGTGTAGTAGAAGTTGCAGATGTATTGTTCTGACTGTTTGCTTTAACTTAATACTAATAAAACCCATTATTCACAAAATCATGAAGATATCACTTCTATTATCCAGTCACACTTTTGAGAACATATTAAGGAAGCATTATGAGATGAAATTTTGAGAAGGAATAATATAATTTACTCTTATGTTTTCAGCTTGTTTTCCTCCTCCAGTTTCGTTTTGGATCAGATCATCTGAATGCACTATTTTAGAGATCAGGGCTCTATCTCACACCTTTAGCTTCCAAGGCAAAAAACTAACACATTTCTTTAAGTTAAACTGTTTGCACAACCCCATCTTTTTAAATCTGTGTCTCTTTTTATATGGTTTTGGTTAAAGAGATAGAAATTACATATTGTTAACTTCAAAGACATTTTGTAATTGCTGGAAATCCAGAATGACACACATCTAATACAGTTTTGTTCAAAGTAAAGATTTTAGAAAGTCCTCTTTTTTTTTGTTGGGTGTTTTGTTTTGTTTTTTTTTCCTGCTCTAACCTCTGCGTTTCAAGGAAAGCCTAGTAAAAATAATGCTATAGCGAAGTACTTAACGCATTTTGGGTAATCTAAAGAGAGTTTGTAGACTTCCTTAATCTGTATTTTTCTTCAACTTTGCGTGTGACTATAAGAGCAGCACTGCTGAAGGTCTCAGAATGGTTGAAAATTAGGGTATTGAAGAACAGAAGAGAGCAATTTGAATCAAGGCAATGATGTGGACAAGGGAAAAATCATTGGCATGCTGAAAAGCAAATAAGCACAAAAACTTTCTAAAGTAAATAAGAAATACGCTAAATGCTTAATATTCAGAACAATCCTAGGAATCATTTCAGAAAATCTGAGGGGGAAGTTACTGGAATTTTGTATATTTTTTCTACTGCAATCATTCAAAAATGTTTCTAAATACACCAGAGTTAGATCTTTTCTGAATTTAATATGGAGTTCAAATTTATTTTTCTTTAAATAATGAAGGTTAGGGATATTGTAAAACGCATAGAAATTAGGCTGTGGGTTTCCCTGCTACGTATTAGAAAGAAATACTCAGTAAGTAGTAGTAACCCACATGGACTAAAACTATTTAGGGATGTGGCAGTGAGAGAAGGAAAAAGGAAAGCGAAAAGGGCATTGAATTTTTTTTCTACTTTAGTTCCTGGTTTAGTTTTTTGTTGTTTTTAAAGGAAATATAGGAGGGGAATGATTCTACCACTAACAGGAGTGTAAAGAAGAATTGATATACATGATGATAGAAAATTGTACGTAAACTGTTAAGCTGCTTATTATAGCAGCCCACATAACACATTTTTGCTTTGGAAGAAGTACATTATGGTATCCTGAATTGTGAATGTGTCTGTATGCCCCAAGCCACTAAAAGTGTATGTCTGACCTGCCTGCAGATGATCTAGAAGACCTAGGTAAAATTTGTAGTAGTTCCTGAATTACTTAAATTGGACACAGACTTGTGGGTAGTGGGTGAAATTTTAGAGTAAGAAATTACTGGACTGAAAGGGGAATGAAAAAAATAAAATGTGGAAATATGATGGTGTGAAGGGAGATCACAATTTCAGGTTTATGGACTATTGAAGAAGCAAAGCTGCCTGATGCCACATGGAGACCTTGAGAAGATACTGGAATAATTCAGTGTATTCCATTAGTGTTTTTTTGTCGTTTCAATTGTTTGCTCCCCCTGCCTCCTCCATATTATATGCGTGAACACATGAAAACAGTGTATTTGTCTGAATGATTCTACTTTTTTTCCACTAACTAGAAATGAGGGTTGTTCATGTGAAGTTGCAGTTGTGACTGTGGAAATGTTTGTTATACGCAAGAAGATACGTGTGAGAATGTGTAAGTTACTACCTCGGTGTTTTTTATTGTATATGTTGAAGGGAGTCACTTGAAAATGGAAGATTCTGTTTTCAGCCCCTGCTGACTACCAGCTTTAACCATTTGGGCTGGGATTTTCCAGGCTTTGTCTGTCTCTCACTCCGCATACTATCTTTCCCTGGGAAACTTATGCAAAAATTGCTCACGTATTTCCTAAAATAAGATTAAGGAAGAAAACTTCCACTGGCCTTTTCATCCTATGCTTCCCTAAAGCCAAATCAGAATCATCCCTCCCCAAGCTAGGACTTTAGACGAGGTTGATCGGTGTCCATTGTGGAATCACTGTTCTTGAAAACATGATAATAATAAATTTTTTTTTGTTTTCGAAAATGGTTTTACATTCAGAGATTTGAAAGTTTGGTGGCTGTATCTCCAAAGATGACCCCTCCAGGATAACAGATCGGGCTATTGCAGTTGTTTGGTATAGTAGTCCAAGTGGCACTTTCCTCTAATGCGTCCTGTATGGGGGCGTATGTTGCATATTCTCAGACTGGATTTTGTTTTCTGGCATCTTACATAAACTGTAGAGTCTTCACTTTTAATATTGTTCTAAGGTGATTTTTGTGCATTTTGTACCAACACTTAAGAAAAGAAGGTGTAGGATTGTGCACAGCATTTGGAACACAGGATATATACCTTGTTTACCAAATGAACAGCTATGATACACTTTGTTATCCATGTTGTTCAAAACGTATTTCTTGTGTCCCCTTTTTCACTTGCAGTTAAAACCCAGATTTATTTCAGCATTGTTTATTTTCTCACCGACAGTAATGACTGGCTACATTACGAAAGAAAATAAATTTATCTTTTCATATCCTTATACTGATATTCTGATGTTACGGGTTTTATAGATGGTGATGCTAAAAATGTACTTTTGGATGCCCACTTTTGTTTTGATGCCTGTGGCCTGGAGGGATAGGTACTGGAGTTTCATGTCGTTGACACTGACTGAAGTTGAATTCCTTGGTATAAGACACTTGTTTCAAATTGTGTCTGTGTGGAGAGAAATTGAGGAGTAGTTACCAGCTTAGTAAATGTGGAATAGCTAATTGTCTAGAATCAAGTAGAAGCTGTGGGGCAGAGTCATGAAGTTAATTTAATTTTTCAAGTTGACACTTAGGAGCCTTGATCACTAGGTTGTCTTTTCCCTTTTCTTGTGTCCACTCTAAATCCGGCATCCGCAACAAGTGAAACCAGGTTCTGCAGATAGCCTCATTAAGCATAGTCCTAATTCATTCTCTGAGTGTTGTCTAGTAGTCGTGGATACAAACAGTAAGGCAGCGTTGCTTGGGAAAAATACTGTGTCATTATGTTATCGGTCTGTCCTAGTGCACGTACAAGATGGGGTGAATTGAGGATTAAAAGGAAGATTTAGTTCTGGCTTTTTTTAAACTTAAAATGCTCGATTCATAATATTTATAGCAATGTCAATCTTTGTGTATACCATTTGACTATATTTTCATATAGATACTTTTCAGTAGTTTGTTTTTATTAAATTCCCAGGGGATTTGGTAATTTTAAACCCAAGGCTGTCCTAAGTAATGGTAGGATGCTACACTAGAAAGCTGCCGGTATACTTGGAGACTTGGTCTGAAATTTCATAAAGTATTCTGTAGCCAGACTCAAAATGAAGAAAGAATTAAGAACTAATTTAAGAATATGTTTCTTTGATTATTTTAATATATTGTATCTTACCTTAAAATGTTTTTGAAATGTTCTCTTATTTAGTGCTGTAAATATCAAAACATTCTGTAAACTAATGAGGCGTACAATGGTTATTATGCAGGATCTGCAGCAAGCATCAGCTATCCTGTAGAGAAGCACGTGTGCCGCCTTGGATGCTAAAACCTGCTTTATCTAAAGCTAGGTTATTACCATTCAGAATGTTCCTGTGTTCTTGTTCAGAAGGAGCCTTTACTTCGTGGTGTTGGCAAAAGAAATTTCATTTTCATTTTTCTCAAAGGCTAAAAAACTGGTGGTTTTTAATTCCACAGTTTCTCCTTATGGTGTGTACTTCTCTCTGTGCTTGTACTGTGTTCTCTCTGGATAGGAAGTTAAGAGTTTTGACTGGGACATGATGTGTGTGGGTGCTGGTATATGGCTAGAAATTACATTGATGATGGTAAGGATGCTTCAGTCTGCTCAAAGTTTCTGAATGATTTTTTCGGGAGGGGAAAAAATCTCACAGGTGGGAGTTTTTTTGGATGCTCTTATGTTCTGAGATGAGTGGGAATAAAACCAGGCTGAGACCTATTTTGAAGAATAGAATTTACAAAGAAATCCATACACAACTCCACGAGTGACAAATCATGGAATCACTTCAATCTACTTTCCTGTAGTGCGGAAATATATAGATGTGTAATAAAATATCTTGCATGTTTTGCTGAGGTGCTTTAAATTATGGTGGGTAAAATATGCTTATGGATCTTCTTATCTACTAAACAAAATGGATCTCTAGAATGAAAAATAAATGATCTAAGAAAGTGCTGGGTAATACTGGAAAACGAGACTAATAAGGATTAGCTTATGCAGCTGCGGAGGGCATTTATATTGTGTTAGCTATCTGCTTGGAATTTGGTCAGGTTGATGGTAACACATTTACTTGTAGAAGCTCATGGCCCCGTTATGTCTTAAGGGGCAGTAGGCAATCATGCAATCTTGGTAGAGAGAATTTGGCCTGCCTTTTGCAGTTGGGCTGTGGTCAGTGATTTGGAAGTGTGAGACACATTGCAGCAAGCTCCATTTCTTAGAACACCTAGTTTTTTTTGAGGACCTGCCATTTCCAAGTGTTGATTCACTTTGTGAAAATGAAATGCAGATGTCTGTGCCAAAATTCTGCTGTCTCAGGTCTGGCCAGCTTTTGTCCAGAGGGTTATTCCATAATAATCAATGGACATGTGTAACTAAAAATATTCAACCCATTTAGCTTAAGAAATTTGTCAGCCTTAGAAAGCTAGGTCTAATTGTATCATGAAGCAGTTCATGTACTTGGTCCGTCAAACCCTATAAGTAAACATGTACACTTCGTGATCTTAGTGTAGAGGTAAGGCTGTTTGAAATGTGTAGGTGATTTAAAAGCTTATTTCCTGAGCATTCTTAATTAGAACTTCTTTTCAGGTTTACTTCTATAATAGTAATTTAATATTAGTCTGGGGAGATGAGGGTTAAACCAGTTACTCATCTTGAGATGTTGGAGCTTGGATTTTTTGAGAGATTGCAGTAATTTTTGTGTAGGTACACTACACTTGATTATTTAATTATTTTGGAATTGAGAGGCACTTTAGAGTAAAAGTAGTTACATATTTTGTTTTACATGGTTCTGGCAATCGTACTTCACACATATCATTTTAAGAGTGGATGGCAAATGGAATAACACTGCTGGTAGGTAAAATGATCAGTTTTTACTATTTTTAACACCGTATTCTGATGCTTGCATGTTTTGTTGTTCTCACAATGAAGCTAAATTAAAACCTCTGAGAAAGAGGTCCCTCTAATATGGCATAATGAAGTCTTTAAACGGGTACAGTTGTAGGTCATCATGAATAGGAATGCAGTGACCTTTGTCTTGACAATGAAGCTGACACAAGCTTCTCAAAGAGCTGTTCTTTTTTTTTTTTTCTGTTATTTCTCCGCCAGAAAGGACATAAATAAAACAGAGGATCCCCCCTTCTCCCATCAGTGAACAAAATCAAAAGATTAGAAAATGTATTGTAAATTGTCAGTTTGCAAAATCTAGAAATAACACAGAGCCCTTCCTCAATATAGATACTGTTACAAGAATGATGTGTGGCGAGGAGTTGAGTAAAGAAGGAAAGTAGCAGGGCCACATGACTGGTAAAGGATGTTCTGATTTCTTAAGATACTTTGTAATAGTCTGTTTTGATTTTTGGATACACAGCAGTGAGGCATTAAAAATTACCAGTAGTTTCTTATAATTTTGAACCTAGAAAAGTCACAAATCTTCATGTAATTAATTTTCCACTTTCTTTTATGTGCATCTGCAGGCTTGTAATGCACTGTGGTGAAATATAGGAAGGCTCAAATGTCTTGGTGGCCTGTGTAAAAAGCAAAGCATTTTGCAGAAAACGCATAAATGTTGTGGCTGTTTCCTAATGGGGACACCATGTGGCTCCATCCAACTCTAGCAGAGGTTTTTGAATTGCAGTGCTCAGCAATTTTCTTTAACCATGGAGATTCATTTGTCATTCTTAAATAATGGCGCTACCTGCTAGTTTAGGACTTTCTCAAGGTTTCAGCAATGTCGATCTGAATTGTGCTGTCTCTTGTAGAGGAGAGGCATGTGTAGCAGAGCAAACTCGGTAGTGTGCAGTGAAGATAATGAATGGAGATTTGTCCTTTTTTGTAAGAAGTCGTATCTATAGAACTGGTTCTCTATGATCAGATAATGATTTTTTTTTTTTTAATCTTGTAGAGGAGTAAGAATAGGAAATAGGTTGTTAAACTTTTTTTTTTAAGGTTTTTTTTTTTTAGTATTTTCAGCCAAGGACCTGACTATGTGCTCTTTTGAAGAGCAGGTCGTTTCCTCGATGACGGATGCTACTCCCAGAAGACCACAGCCTCGGTGAGCACCTGAATCAGGGATTTTGATTGGGAGTGTGCCTCTTTGAGAATATGCTTCATCAAAAGTTTGGCTGTTTAAAAAAAGAAAAAAAAAAAAGGTAAGTTTAGGGTATGCACATACTATTTCAGAGCTATGTAAACTAAGAGTGAAACAGCAGTTCCCATAAGTCCTTAAAATATATTCCAGGAAAACAATATGCTAATACTGTATAAACAGATCTTTTGTGCAGTGAGAAGTTACTTTAATATGCAAAGATCAAAAGGTATGTGGAACGGTATGTCAGTATTTGGTTAGAAAGATTTAATTCATGTGTTCTCTACAAATGAGAAGCGTTACCCATAAAGCTTGCTCTATAGGCTAGGACCTGGTATCAAATTAGTATTTGATACCAGAACCTTTTATTTTTGCAACTTCATGTCAAATTCGCTGGGGGATGGGAAGCGGAATCAATGATTTTTTTTTTTCCAGGGGAAAAAGTGTGCCAAAGAGTGAGATAAATTCTTAGTGAAGATGAAGTGCTATGCAGTTTCCGCACATGCTAGCAAAGTTATGGTAAACCAATGATTTATACTTTTTTACCTTAACTTGTTAACATGAAACAAAAACTGCAAGCTGCCATGCCTAGCATTTAGCAGGCTCAAAGAAGTGGCCTGACGGGAATCTCATGAAGTTCAGCGAAGTGAAATGCTCAGTCCTGCATCTGGGGAGGAGGAACCCTATGCATCAGTACATGCTGGGGGCCAGCTGGCTGGAAAGCAGCTTTGCTGAGAAGGACTTAGTTCTGGTGGACAAGCTGACCAAGAGCCAGCAGTGTGCCCTTGTGGCAAAAAAGGCTAACAGTATCCTGGGATGCTTCAGGAGGAGCATTGCGAATGGCCGAGGAAGGTGTCCTTCTGATCTACTCGACACTGGTGAGGCCGCATCCTGGGCTCCACAGTGCAAGAGCCAGACAGACTTACTGGAATGAGTCCAGGGCAGTGCCACAAAGATGATTAAGGGCACAAAGTCTCTTTCATATCAGGAGAGGCTGAGAGAACTGGGAGTGTTGAGCTGGGAGAAGGCAAGGCTCTGGGGGATATTGTCAATGTGTAAAATGCCTAATGGGAAAGAATAAAGACGAGGGAGCCAGATTCTTTGCAGCAGGGCCCACTGGCAGGACGAGGCAATGGGCACAAATTAAAAGACATGAAATTCCATCTGAGCATGAGAAAACACTTTTTTCTTTTTTTTTTTTTTATTGAGAGGGTTGTCAAACATGGGAATAAGTTGCCAGAGAGGTTGTGGAGTCTCCATGTGTGGAGACACTTGAAGCCCAGCTGGTCATGGCCCTGGATAGCCTGCGGTAGCTGACCTGGCTTGAGCAGAGAATTTGGACAAGATGACCTCAAGAGATCCTTTGCAACATCAACAATTCTGTGATTCTGTATAGTTTTGTTCGATCGTTTGTCTGTGCCAAACAGCAACAACAGATTTTATGCTGAGGAGACAGTATTTATCTCTAGGAAGTAGTACAATGGGGTGTATGAAAGTACATTGTTAAACAGAACAAATGGGCTAGAGAATTCAAGATGATATTGGGAATCCTATCACTAGGCAGTTTTACGCAGTTGATGTTGTTTCAGATGTCTAGCTTGGACACCTGAGTCAACTTTAAATTGCAAGCATTTTCCATGACAAGGCTTCCTTAGTCTTTCAGTAAATATTAAGAAGAAAAAACAGTGAAAGCATTTTGAAATATAATTCTGTTTGTTTCTTTATATTTTACTAACTTTCCTTCTTTCCTTTCTTGTTAACTATAGAAAGTTACCATAAGGAGACATCTAGCTGACACTCATTTATACGATTTGGGAGATGGTAATTGCTTTTTTCCTCTTCTCCCCCAAAGTAAGCTTAAATGGCCTGGCTTGAAGCTGCTCTTGTTCAGAGCTCATGCAGGTGGGAAGAAAAAAAGCAAACCAGGGAGAATGCAGCTTCTGGTTTTGGTTCAGACTTTAACTTGAAATCTTTCTGCTGGAGAAAGGCAGGCGTAGAGCATTATCTTATCAGTCTGTTGATAAGTTGTAACAGCATTAGGCTGTTTTCAGGCATTGCTGTTAGCTGTTGTTCTGGTCACGGGCTTGGTTGTTGCAAAAGATTGTCTTGACTGGTTGAGCCAGATTTTTTTTTTTTTTTTAAACAGAAAGCAAAAAATGATTCGAAAGGTTGGGGATTAAAATGTATTTAG
>NW_010565825.1:13272-15969 GCF_000687285.1 Phaethon lepturus
GCAGGAATGTAAGTTTTGTATTCCAGATGTTTTTCAAGGCTTAATCAAAGCTGGATATTATGGCGATGTAATTTGTGTCGTCTTTGGTGGCTCTGGTCTCGCTGTTTCTCTGGATCAGGGCAGTAATGCTAAATGATGTTGCAGCGAATCCTGGGTTTCCATGTGGTGATAGTTATCAACAATAAGGGGAAGTTTCATACTTTTCCAACACCTATAGTAGGACTAGTTTTAAGTAGTGGCTTTTAACTGAGGTCAGCATTTTTCTGGCATACCAGCTATAGGCCTTTCATTTCTGTGCCCTACACTCCTTTTGTTTGTTAGACTTGATTTCATCACAGTCCTTGGGTTTTATCAGTGGGTGTTGTTTGGCCTAACTCAGTATTTCCATCTTCAACTTTTCTGGCTTCTATAAACAGTAAATCTTTGTTGATTTATGCTTACAGGTATATTTTTCATGCTTTTAAACCTTCTTCAGTGTACATTCTGTGTATACTTAGTTTGTCAAGTATACATAATGCAAATGCACTAAAAATTTCTGTGAAAAGCCCTGGTTCTCTGAGATGTTGCAATAGATGTTGTATTTTTTAAAGGGTAGGTAGTTGGACTAATGTTCTACTCAACTGTTAGAGGATACTATCTTCTTTGAGATGCAAAGCCATATTATTGCTGAAAACTGTGATTATTGATTTTTATTAAAATTTTTGCTCTCATAATGTGGAAAGCCAGGCCTTTATTCATGTGTGTCAGTTTGTAGTTACTGAATTTAGGGAGTTTATCAGAAAATATTTAACAACTAGCCTCAGGACAAATTTATGGCCTATAGTTGTAATCTTGATATTCTTGTACAGTTTTTCTTTATCTATCATTCCTGGGGTGGGTTTTTTTGATTTTTTTTTTTTTTTTTTTTTTAAGATAGCAAGCTGAGAAAACAGTCAAAATGCCACAAGGTGGACTTTCTATTGATGATGTTCTAGTTCAACAGCAGGTCTGAAGCCCTTGGATGACAAGGACCATGGTCATTTGAGCTAGCAGAGTAACTGATGATAGTAGCTGGGTGTCACCCTCCAATAGAAGAGGACCAGTGGATAAAACATTTTTGCTAGTTGTTTTCATGGGTAGATGCTGATATCTTAATAATGGTGTACTTGGTTATTTTTATCTTTATGGTGGACCAGGAAGGAGTAACTCTAGCAGATGGACCCTTACTCGTTATCTTGGACTTGACCCTTGTTCCTTCTACTTTGTTCCAATCCTGCTTCTCTTAGTGCAGTTCTTAACTCGCTAAGTAAATAGCGCAGTCATCTCATACAGATCTCACTGCTCTACAAGTCTTTGGCTCTCTTCTCTGTTGGCTCCCACTTTGCTAATTCTGTCATCTTTTACATGTGCCCATATTCTGTCCTAATCTTGTTGCTTCTGCTCCTGTGTTCCTTGCCTGACCAGTTCCTGCATCTAGCTACACGTTCCGTTCTTCCCTCCTGTTCCGGTTTCACCAGACTCCTTGTCCCTCTGTGCTATTTCCTTTGCCTGTATATAGATTTTATTTCTTCTGGATGAGATGCAGAGGATTGGTATTTGCTTGCAACCTGGATGTCTTAGCGCTGTCATGATACAAAGCTGTTGTAACTGGACTTTACATGGATAGTTTGGGTTTACCTGTCTTGGCAGGGCAGAAGGCAAATCCTCTAGCATACTGAAGGAATAGGGCCAAGTACAGTTGCTCAGAAATTTATATTATGTGATGAATTTAGGTAGATTTTTTTGAAAATAAACAGCAAAGGATCCCTCACACAAAGCATACATTCCTGTTGGAAGTCAGTTGTCTTTGGGAGTACCAGCAATTTCCAAAGAAAAGGACCTTTTAAATTTTTTTTGTTTGCATAGTTAAGACAATGTATTTTTCATTATCATTCTTCATAGAAGTGAGCAGGGCTTTATGAATAAACACTGTATATATTGATTTTCATGCACATGTGTGCACTGAAAGAATCTGACAGTGTCAAATGTCGTTGATGAAAATGTCGGCCTGAGTGATCAGCTTTGCAATCACAAGCTACTAACAGCAAGATCTTGGAAGGTTTTGGGGTAACAATTTAGAAGGCAAACTATACACTATTAATTATAGTATAGTGTATTAGTTGAAGTAATATTAAAGGCAGTGAAGATGGACTAGACTTTTTACAACTCCCCATTGAAGCATCAGGAATTGCATTGCCTCAGGCAAGTTATGTGACCAGATACAATAGCTAGTTGGAAGTTCCATATTCCTATAGATGAGCTAGTGCTGCAAATTATCCAGTTATAATACCATAATCCATCAGACATCTACTCCTTTTGAAGGCTATTTAATTGAATGAGCTGCAGTATAAAAAAGTTGTGTGGTTACATATATGGAAGTCCCAGAAGGATGTGACTTGCTGGTTCTGTTGCCCCTCCAAAACTATTTTTTTAGGTTTTTTTTCATTTGCAATGGAGAATTTTAGCAGGATATTTCATTCTAGTAAACATTTGACTTTTCTAAACATCTGTATAAAGTAAATACCAAATTAATTACCCCCAGCCTTTTTTTAAATAATTGGAGCTTTACGGAGGTTACGTAGGAGAGGCAGCTTCCCCTTGTAATAGTACCTGCAGCCAGGAATGAGTTTAGGTTTGCATGTTGAATTGGTAGTATTGCATGGATGAACCGCGCTTACA
>NW_010565825.1:16000-61138 GCF_000687285.1 Phaethon lepturus
AATACAGAACAATAGTTTTGAGAAGTGTAACTGTAACTGCCCAGATAATAAATTAAATGCTTGCACAGTCTTTTCTCACTGAATAAAGACGATGATTATGTCAATTGTATTTAAAATGTATTTGTTTAACTATTTTAATGAAGCTTCCACAAACTGTTATTTTGAGTTAAACCGAATTAACTTAGCTTAAGTTGAGGAGTTATCTATTTTAAGATAAATGGGAATAACCTTCGCATATTGGAGATGGAGACCAGGAAAGATGTTACAGTTTAATTTAAAATTTTACCGTAAGCTAAAGCAGTACGTCACATCCAATCACATATACACTTTTCAGTCTGTCATAAGCACTGTCTTATTGACTGGTGCAGAGTGTAAGAGTACTGTAGATAAGCTTGGTAGGAAATGTTTTTTTTTATTCCTCTCTTTTTGTGACGAAAGAAGTAACAGTGAGGGATTTCATTTAGGCTTCTGTACCACAACTGGTCTCGTGTTCTGAGGCTGCGTTTTGAGTACTCTAAGGTGGCACTGTCACTGAAGGAAGCCAGCCTACTTTCTGCAGTCCTTGGTTGCTTGTTCTCTCCAGCAAAAAAAGAAGGCTAATTTTTCACATAAATAATACTCTTCATCCCATTCTGTGGCCTACCAAAATACTTATCCTGGCACAGGTGTACATGGGGGCACCGAGTAGGAAAGGGCTAGTGTTTTTCAGTGACAAACTTGATTTAAATTGGTTGTCAACATGTTTCTCCATTTTTTTTTTTTTTTCAATTAGTTTAATTGCTGATTGTCCCTTTTCTTTTGTTGTACTCTATCTAGAACTTCAGGTCAGGAGGTCAAGTCTGCCGGCATATTTTCTGTGCTTTCAGAATGGAGTTGCCTCTGGCCCATGCATTCATCTCCCTTCGTGTCATGCTGTTACTACTTTCTCCGATATACTCACTTTAAAAGCAGTATTTATGGTTTTAGATGGTCTCTTCAAAACATAAACATTAATAATTTCATTTATATGTGACATCACTGTGATATAAACATATGTAATTATGTATAGTATGCTAGGAAATAATTATTTCAGTTATAATGCTTGTTCTTACTAACAGATTACACTGTCTTTTTGCTAAATTCATATAAAAGTGAAGAAACAGCAGAGCTTCATTTGCAGTTGACCTTTTGAAAATTGAGTATTGCTGCTTGATGTATGCACAGATTTTTTACTTCTGACAAGAAGAAATCCTGTGCTGTCCTCATAATGTATAGATCTCTCTTTTCATATTTATATTATTAAAATAAAGAATACTGTGAGTTCTCAAAAATACTGCAGTTCAAGTGCGGAATGTATATGACCCAGCCTTTTATATGTACAAGTTAGGAATATGGCTGTGATCGTGCTATCTTCATTATTATGTTGCCACTTTCCTGAATAATGACTGAAACCTTGAATTATTGGACAACTAAAGACCATCTGAATTTCACTGTTTTTGAAGACATGCACATGTTTGATTGGTCAAGAGAAGGAAAATTGACAGACTTCTGGCTAAAACTCCCTAATTCCTCAATTATTCCTTTGAGTTCTGATATTCTTGCTGAGAGAGTATCTATAAATGTGAGAAACATGAACTTTTTAATTAAGAGTACAATGGTTGAGTTTTATTTAGATGCTACATTGGTGAAAGTTCTAGAGGCAAAACAGATCGTGGAGCCAGATCTCTGAAAGTTGGCAGCTTTCTCAATTCCAGTAGAAGCACTTGTGCCCATAGCTGTGACAACTACTTATTTTTCACATTAGCAGCTTAATTGATTTCTTAAGGAAAGGGATTTCTAAAGGTGATTAGGTCTCTGGAAAATAGATACATTGGTTAAAAAAAAAAAAAATCTCACAGGTACATAATTTTGTGATGTTATTGGACTCGTCATAGACCATCTGGTTGTTCTGTGGTGTCTGATCCTGCAAATTGTTAGGATACTGAATGCATAAATAGTATCACTGAATCCCAAATCAAACTTACTTGGCTGTTTTCTTCTTCAAAATCTCGTTTCCTTTACAAGACTTCGTTAATAAAGTTTAATTTTAGTTTTCAGTTTGATATATTTCTGATTATCTTAATGCTAATATAGTACTGCAATATTTAGGATTACAAATACAACTTCATTTAAATGAAATAGCTTTAAATGAAATTGCATTACCTTTCTGTTATTAAACACAGATTGATATTTGGGGACTGAAATACTGAAGGTCTCTAAGTCCAACGTTATAAATGTGAGCGTTTCCACTAGCTAAAATTTATGCTTTTTCTTATTTTCTGAAAGGTGATATTACTTGTTAGATACTCATAGTGAAGAGTTGAATATCCTTTTCTTTGTATGAAAGTGTAACAGTCTTCCTCTGACTGATTGTGCAGTCATGACATAGCTGAGGTGAAGATCCAACTTCAAACATTGCAAGATAAATAATTTCCACATTCTTGCTTAAGTGGCTATTTTAGTGTAGAGAAGCACATTTTCTGTTGAGTGCTAATGCCACTGTCTCCTTGACCCAAGGTCTTAACTATTTTGAGCAAAGTAGATTTGGTAGTTAGTGTAAGAGAGAGTTTGTAAGTGAGAGAGTTGTGCCATGTAGAATTTTGAAATTTCTGTACTTCGTGGGATTGTCCATTGATAAAAGCATTGACTGAATGAAATGTACTTTATACGATGTATTAACAGACATATATTCTTCTTTATTATTTATAGAAACTAGGGGTGGGGGCGGTCATGTAAGTGGGCTGGGATCACAGTCCTGTATAGGCTTGCATAAGGGAGCTGGGAGAAGGGAATGTGTTTCTCAACTCATTATTTTGCCCAGCTGCTTTGCTCTTGTTTACAGCAATGAGATCTATTAGCATGAAGTATTCTATTTTTGCGAAAATGGGAGGAAGTAAGAGGGTTTAACGTTGCTTAATAGAAACAAGACTGTAATTTTATCTTAATTTTGCTGTTCAAGGGCAGCCTAGCAATTTACTTATGAGAAACAAAGCCATGGAATTATTTTTGTGGTCTTAACAGATAGATCTCTAAAATGCCGTCAACCAGCAATGCTGCTTAAACTTCAGTAGCTTTATTGCCACTAGGAATATAATGGAATTAACTACAGTCAGGTACACTTAATATGAGCTAAAGCTTCAGCCTTTTCTTCTTTCGATGTGCCACCTCTGAGCTGTGTTACTGCTTTCAATCTGTGTTGCAAGTCCTGTGTCCTGATGAAGTTCCACAGCCCCCGGGCAGTGGCAGTCCCGTTGCAGAAGAGTCTCTTTTGCCCCTGGATTGTGCCAGTTCACAGCATTGAATTTTCCCCCAAAAGTAGACAGGCCTTGAACATCTGAAGGGCCTTTTAGGTTTCAAAGAGGAAGCATGTTTGCAGAAACAGGGAGGTAGTATGTGCAATTACTCTGCTATTCTTTTGGCTGCTTACTTTTAGTGTCTGCATAGCATAATGGGATTTAGAGGGGAATAAAAACAAGGGTGCTGTTCCCCCGCTACTACCTGGTGATTCTCCAGCTATTTTTCTAATGTAGACCTGCCCAGCTTTATGTGCCAGCATAGAACGAGTGTGGGAAAAGGTCCCTGTCTGCTTCATGCTGTTCCTCCCTTTTGCAAGAGTACTCCTGCATCTCTAGAAGAGATGGGCTGTGTTTGGAAAAGCCTATTCCAATTTCTATTGTTTCCTTGTCCCAAAGAATGGCCTTGTGAAGGATAGGTGGCATTTAGCTTTAAATGAATTTAGTTGTTAATTTAAGCAGCAGCTTCAGTGAGTGGTTATCAAATACTATCACACTGCTTACTTTTTAAGGGAAATGGAAAAAGTGTCTGACGCAAAGGCATCCGAAACGAAGCACTTGGTTGTCATCATATACCAAGAACACACCTACTGGAAATACTGTGTGACAGTGTTAAAAATAAAACATAGACTTATTTAGTCCTGGGCTTTTTAAAAGTAAATGGCTTAAAACAGAAGAGAATGGATGGAAAATCGGTTTTCCTGGGAAATAAACTTATGTTTACTATTATTTGTTACTATTATTACTCCACAATTGGCAAAGTATTGTTTATATATTTTCTCTCACTTCCTTCAAGCTGCCTGGCAATCTACTATTACTATGCTCTTTTATGTCAGTGTATTATAGAGCAGACTTTCAAAGCTACTCATGAAAGATTTACAGAATCACAGAATCATGAAGGTTGGCAAAGACCTTCAAGATCATCAAGTCCATTTAGCTACATTAAAAGGATTTGCTGAAATACGAAATTCCCCACTGGCTTTACAAGAATGCCCAAAGGAGTCAAACATATGTGGATGTGGCAAATAGCTATGTGATGGAGCATAAGGAACCTTGAAGATGTAAGTATACTATATTTAATTCTAAGCAGAAGCTGAAAAGTAAAAGCAAGTATGGAGAATGTTTTGTGTCATAAACATCCTTAAGGATCCAAAGTAACTGCAGAAAAGTCACTCAAGACCTTGCCTCCCTTCCCGTTCCTCTTAGGCTGACACATAGAGGCAAAATTAATTTTCACTGAGCTGAGAAAACACGATGCTTTTTTTTCCTTTGGAAACATTCAATGACACTTGCTTAGCTGCTTCATACTTCTAGTCTTTCTTTTCCTCCCTTAAAATGAGAAGATTTACAAAGCATCTGCGGTTTTATGAAATGCAGTAAAATTATTAGGTAATTGTTGGGCACAGAATGTGCAGTGAATATATGCTGAACATATAAAGCTTCATGTGACAGCATAAGGTAGTAGCTGCAACTGAAGATAAATGTATAACCACATACTCTGCATACTAATTGGTGAGGTTCTGGTGGTGCCCGTGTCTCCCATTTCCTTCCAGCCTTAAAAATGTTCCCTTTGTAGTGGAAATGCAGTGCTGGTTTGCACTTAATTTAAGAATTTTGTATTTCGTTGATTCTAACAAAACTAGATGTAATTAAAACACAGGTCTGGCTTCCATGTTTTTAGATGGAAGTCCTTTCAAGACGCATCCGACTTTTTTAGGGCTGTCTCAATTAAACAGTGAAAAAAGAGTTAAAACCAGGTTGCATTGGAGGATGAGTTTACAGTTCTCAGGGTTGCTAACTGCAGGTCATTTGCACCAGAACTATTTTTGACAATTTCTTCAGTGCAGGGAAAATGTAATAAAGGAATAACTAATATTTCACAAAGTGTTTCTGAATATGCAAAGGATATTTAGTGTTAATTTGCATATCCAATGTTACAGGCCTTTCAGTCATGGCAAAGATTTTTCTTTTTGAGTTGATAGTTCCTTTCAGCATTGTTCTGAAAAGGGAGGAAGAGAAAAGGTCTTTGAAACAAGTAGTTATAGCCTACATTAGAGTGGACTGAGTTCAATATAATATGGAGGCAACATGGTCTCAAATGGGAACAGAGGGGAGGATACTTAGCTCTTAAAAAACGTAGTGCAATCAAAATATTTGGTTTGAAATTTTTCTTGCTATGACTCTCAAGGTTTTGCTCTGCAGAGAAGGTTGAGATTTGCAAAAGGCAAATTAGAATCCAAGTATTTAGTAAACCTTACGGTATTTAGAAGAAAAAAATTGAACATTTATTAATTGAACATTAATATTAATTATTAATATCAATAGAAGCATGATTAGGTTGTTATTTGACACCTTTGACATCCAGAATTATCCCTGAAAATTTGTTTTTATATTTGCCTTAAACTCTACTTACTCTACTTTCTTTTCTTCAGATTTACAAAATCTGTAGTAAATTCGTAAGTTTTCAAATGTAGAATTTGAGTTTCCTCCGCGTTTCTCTGCATTGCTTCTTGCCGCCTTGCTTTCTGCTTCCCTCCACTTACCTTTTCTTACCCTGAATCATCATCGGCTAATAGTTCTCGTCTTTGCTTCCTCTTCTGGTCCAACTATTATTATGACCTTTAACACACAGAGAAGGACGATTTCTTCTTTTCCTCTGTCATGGGCTTATGTACAAGACGGTGATCGTCTTTGGAGTGAAGCTATCTTTTCTTTTGTTGGCTTCAGGCGACTAAAGCTTTGTACTTAAATTCTTCATTAAATTAAGACTTCTGTGCCTGTAACTGTTTTTTCTCAAAATAACACACATTCCATGTGAAGAAAATGCTTGCTTGCGGTGTGCTGGCACTGGTATTTCCCTTTGCATCATAGGGATTTTATATCTTTTAACTTTTTCACTGTGGGATGTGGCTTTGCAGTGTGTGGCAGAAGGAAGCGCTGCGGAGCAGAGGAGCTGTGGGTTTAAAGCAAAGTCAGCTGTGTGGTTGTATCAGCCCACAGCAAAAATCAGGAAAGTGTGGGGAAGATAAATTGTTGGCCGGGAGAAATCTCTTATCTGGGGTGATTCTGAGACATCACTGAATGACTGAACTAAATATTTTGTTTGATGTGTCGTGAAAGCAGCCCAACATCCCAACTAGTGGAAATCCGAAATTTTTATAGACAGAAAACCAGATTCAGTGACTTTTGGATGGCTTTAAACATGCAAGGGCCAAGAGTTCAGCATTTCTCATGTTAAACCTATTAAAGGAACATATTCTGGTTAACTTCTTGTCTCTAACTGCATCAGTGTTTGAAATTTTTGTTGCAGCATGTAGCTTTGAAGCATTAATTGACATAACCTAATATTTTTAGGATCCATCTCCTTGGAATGGCTAATGTCTGCTTTGTCATAAAGGAACCTAATCCATGTAAATGCCGAATGGAAGGATTTTTTTCTGTTTTTTAATTACCTCAAAATTATTTTTTGGTGTGTCCCCCTTTTTTTGGAAAGTTCACGGTCTGTGTTATTAAAAAGAGATGTGATTCATACCTGTAATTCACAGTTTTGCTCAACCCATCAAAACAAAAATAATGGGGCCTACACCGGAGGCTGCATTGGTTTAACTTAATCAGTGTAGTAAATAGGGGAAGCTTTAGTATGAGGATATAAGCAATGGCCTTGGAAAATCCTAAGCAGAGGAAAATTGGCCGTTTTTGAGTTTTGTAGTGTTTACTTGCTTTTCCTGTTGTGACAATGGATTTTATTTTCTAAAGCTTGTTTAAGCATCAGTGTCACTTGTTTTATTGAGCTGTTGGGGTTAAACAAGCTCAACGGCAGACATACCTTTCTCACCCGTGTCAAGCGGGAGCCGCTGTGCTAGATTTAGAGGAATTAACCCTCATCTGCATGCCAGTATTTGAGGTGGAGATCTGGGGGCTTGCAAGGACCTGTACGAAGTGCTAAGTGCCGCCATGGGAGAGAGCAAGTGGCAGAGTGAGCGGGCCAGTACATTCTGCCCTCCCCTGGGAAGGAAGAGGGTCTTCCCCAAATTTCGGGGCCCTTGGCCCGGGCTGGCCGCGGGGAGGGAATGCTTCTGCCTGGGCCGCGGTCTTGTGCTGCCTCGCGTTTCGTCCCTCAACGGGCGGGACGGGGCTGGCGCTGGTGGCTCAACGGGTGGCCCGTCAACAGCGGGGCTCCTGGAGGCCAGGAGGGTGGGAGTCCTTTCCTCGCTGCGGGGATTGTGTTTCATCCGCCGAACAGCAGCATTTATAGCAGGGCCCTTATGCTCCCCTATACCTGGGGGAGGAGGTGCTGAGGGCTGAAGACCGGCTGAAGGGTGGTGGGCTCCTATTCCTCCTCTTTGCCAACTTCGGAGGCTCTGAATACCCTGTTTCCATTGCATCTTCTTTCCAGTGATTTTCTTTGAGAGAGCCTGGCTCATTCCTTGAAAGTAATCAACTTCAGCCTTCTGCAGTTTGAATGAAAATCTTAAGGCAGATTTGCAAAATAGTCAACAGATGTGTTTTCCCTGCCTTCCAATGGGAAAACAGTCATGGTTAAGATCCTTTTCTGTTGTTGTGGGGTTTTTTATTCAGTATGTAAGATAGAGTATTGTCCAAGACATAACGGAGTGAACCGGGAGTTTCCAGGAAGTTGCCTTTCAGTATTCTTTTAAGGGAATAATTTTTATTACTAGAATTCATGTCAGGCATTTCCTCATACTGCACTCTGCTGCCAAGCAACTTGATTTTTCAATCAAGCTTGTGCCATCTGCTTTTAATTCAAATAGTCATTGTAATTGAATCCTGTATTATCAAAGTGACTGTACTCGTTCCCATTTACTAACAAGGTACATAGCTTGCTGACATCTGCATATGGGTAGGTTTGAAACTTGTTGTATCCTGTAATCATTCCTCCTTAAAGAAAAGACGTGGCAAGGAATGAGCCCTCAGGAGCTACAGATTCAATGGCATTCATGGAGGGGTTGTGAAAATTCCTGCAATAGTTGTTGTTATTCAGTGGAGCCGCAGCCCATTGTTTCAGGGTAAACTCACATTGCATCTGCACAAGTTTTACTCTAATTTAGAGCATAGTGTTTGAAATTCAAGGATTCATAGAGGGATTTTTTTTTTTGGGGGGTTGTTCTGGTTTGATCTGATTGCATCAATGATTTCCACCAACTAGGCAATGCTGTAAGGAATCTGTAGGTTAAGCTAATCATTGTACCCCAACAGTAACAGAGCTGTTTCTTTTACGTATCATGATGATACTGGATGTTATTCTTTCACTCCATGGCTTACAATTCAAGGGAAGAATTTTATCGCAGAAGTGATAACTTTCAGGTAATGCTTTTGAGTTGAATTTGTGGTGAGTCAGATGTTTTAGTATTTAAATAATTCCATTTCATTATATATTTTGTATAGATGGATACCTAGTTATCCTTTCAACTCTTTTTAACTGAAAAGAATTTTACAGATAGGGTTTAGGAACTTTTCTCAATAATTACTTGTCAGGAATATGTTAAAATTTCTGTTCAGATGACTGTGGAGAAGCTGAACTGAAGCTGAAGCTCTAGATGTCGCATTTTTCTGCACTAGGTAAGAGAGAGGTAATTGTGCTGCGGTATCATGAATAAGTCTTGCAAAATGAACCACAGCAGTTGAAGGAATGCAGTGAACTTGGTAAGTTATTTTCTTGATACCACTACATAAAGGTAAAGAAAAAATAAGAAAAAGGGGAAGGTCACTTACCAGAATGTATTTAAGAGTGATTTCCATCCAGCTTAGTGAAAAATCCTCATTAGCCCAAATTGTCCTTACACTCCCCCTGCTACCGAGGTTGGAAAACTCTGGCAAGGGAGATATGAAGAAGCTGCTCACTGGTTTTCCAACAAATCAGCTGTTGAAGATAGGTAGGAGGTCATCCAAGATTTGTCTTTCTGTTCATTTTCTTTGTCTTTGATGATGGTGTTTGAGCTTGTTTCAAGTAGTTATAGATGTAATTCACGAATCACTTAAAGGTTATTTTTCTTTTCTTTCTCTGAGAAATATAATCTTTAAACAAGCGAACTTTCTCTACTGTGTCATTTTTCATTTTTATTATTCTGCCCTTTTTGACCTGAAGGTTTGGACCAGCTATCTACTCTTCTGGCCTTCTAAATGTTTTGCAGTGATGGTGTAACTGTGTGATACACATAAGCTGTGTGCCACAGGTTGTAATTGTATAAATTGGTTCAAAATTTCTACTTATTTCTGTAGTGCCAGCATGGAAGTAATAATTTAACATAGAAGTATTATCATTTCTGAAACAGTGCATCCTGAAAAGTTGTTTAATTTCGAATATATTTTCCCATATGTCAAAACTCCTTAAATCCTTTGGGTTAAAACACCCATTGGTTGAAACAGATATTTTTATTGGATGGAAATTGCAAGTTTCACTCAGCCTTCGAGACTGTTGTACTGTTAATTTGAAGTGTGGAAATAATGGCACTGAAAAGATACATTTAAGAGATGGCAGGTCAAATCATATATTTATTACAAAGTTTTGTTATTAAATGTTTAATCTTGAACAGATGCAAAAAGTGGTGATTGAGTGGCCTGTTTGTCTAGCACATACTAATATAGTTTGAATTCTTTTGTTCAATGGTCTATATAGAAAATTCCTAGGAAATATTTTCAGGATCTGCGTATATATTATAGTGATATCAATAAGCTTGTACTGCAGACAGCCACCGTGGAACTGGAAGGTAAAGGAATTTTCTTATGTGATGCAATCTAAAGGACAGAAAGTGGAAAGAATCAAGATGGCTTGTTTCTATGTAGTTGTTTATGGAATGTAGGCGTTTTTAATAGCAAGTATGTGTTATTTATGAACTTGTAAGGTTTTGTTGCAGCTGTCTTCCCATTTCTAATTGCAGCACTTAACACTCTTACATTGGGTATTTTACTTCTACTGCTGTTCTAGAAAGCAGGACTGGAAATGGAGGGTAGCAGATCCTTTGCAGCTCCTGAGCAGCAGATTTACTTAATAATAATTATACCACTGTAATGATTTGAAGCAAGCACTGTTCCACTT
This sequence comes from Phaethon lepturus, assembly GCF_000687285.1. Classification (NCBI taxonomy): domain Eukaryota; kingdom Metazoa; phylum Chordata; class Aves; order Phaethontiformes; family Phaethontidae; genus Phaethon; species Phaethon lepturus. The sequence goes on from NW_010565825.1 coordinate 26,369, forward strand.
CTATAGCCAAAAGAACAGGTTGTCATGAGGATCATTGTAGAGGAGGTAAAATATATGCATATTTGGGAGATTGTTCAGAGATTCCAGAGCAGAAAACAGAAGTGACCTGAAACGCTTTGAGTGAACCCAAGCTGTAGTCCTAAAACATTCTTTATGCTTATAAGCATTGACATTGTTTTCTTTTTTAACATTAAACAGTTGTTCAGAGCTGTATTGAAGAATCATCCTTAACAGTGTTTTTTCTCTTTTTTGGGTTATCAGATATGAAGTAGACAAAATAGCTGGAAACATTATCTGTGCTGCCTATGCAGCGAGTGTCCATGATTCACACACACATGAGGTCAATGTCTTGGGTTTTTTTTTCCTCCTGTCTTTTCCTTTTTCTGTAATAGATTTATAATTTAACAATGTGTAGTTTTTCCATCCAATCTAAGGTTAGATTTATTTAATGAATTATGTAAATTATCCTCATCAGAGGAGTAAGTTTGGATTATTATTTCACTTTCTGTCAGTATTCATTATGTGCTAGTGGATTTATAAACAGAAAAAAAGATGTTATCTTACCACAAAAAGGCTAAAATAAGATGCCGCAGCCGGAACTCCACTATTTTGAGTGAAATTGTTAACATACGTTGTCATACGTACCTTTTAAGTTGCAAATGATGTTAAACTAAAGACACTGGTCTGAAATTTTACTTGACTGCTTGAAAAATTTCAGAAAAAAAAAATTTGTTTTCATCTGTGAAATTAGTGGAAAACTGGTAGTTTTGCCAGTTTTGACATTCTCACATTTATTTTCTCTGAACTAACATGCTCCTGGTGACATGTTTTGGAAGTCATGATTTGTCTTTTCATCCTTGTTATGAAATTTTGTCTGAATTTAAGAAGTTATAAACTTTGGGAAACTCGAAGGTTGCTACACCTGGGAGGGGTCACAGCAGTAACTGCAGTGGTCAGGGACCCACCTGCGCAGGTACACGTTGTGGCCACGGCGGGTGTTCCGGGCTTTGAATAACGGCGAGCTGGGCTGCGGCTCTTGTCGGGGCAGCTGAGCTGGAAACGGGGATTCCCTGCGGGCAGTGGCACGAGGAGGAAGTGAAGACAGCAAAAGTGAGCTTTCTGGGAGTCTATGTTAAAAGTGAGGCTGGAGGTTGACAGCGAGGCGGCGGACCCTTGGCGGGGGCAGGAACAAGTGCAGCGAATGCAAAGCTGATGTGTGAGGGGCAAACGGTCTGTTCTGGGAGAGAGGCCGGAGCTGGAGGTACCATTTGGTGAGCAGGTTTTGGATTTGGATTAGCTGAACGGAGAATTGTATGCGATTCCCTCTAGGAGGGCAAGAAAGAAGTGAGACTGAGTAGTTGTGTTTGTCACAAGCCGGGTACCTGATGGTTGATCCAGAGCAGTAGACTGCCTATGGCCAGTCCTCAGCCACGGGACAGTTACGCATGGGCAGGTCTTGAATTTTGGGTTGGAATTGCCTGTGGTGAATAGGTGGACAGGCCTGGAGCGCTAGGAATGGGGATGGAAACTCTGTGTCCTTATGGACGAGGTCTCCTCCACGCATGATTCGTTGTGGCTTTGAATTGGAGCCAGGAGCTCTGGGCCTGCCACACCTGTGGACGCATAGAATAGCTTCTGGATACACGCTGTGCGTGTGTGGAGGGCTGTACACACAGGAATAAAGACAGTGTGGTCTGCTGCTTAATCCCATCCTCCTGTGTTGATGGCATCCTTTTGGCTGTTGTTCAGAAGAGAGCCAAGAAGTTCCAATGAGAAGCCTGGAGCTGGAGGGAAGGAGCTGGGGGCTGACAGGCAGTGACGCCAAGGAAAGGGGGTGGTGGATGTGGATACATGTTGCTGTCCTTTGAAAAATGCTGGTGAGAAGTCTGGTGCCGTGTAAGAGCACTGAGTGATCAGTGGGCAAAGTTCAGTATAAAGGAAGGAAAGTTCTGTAATGCCAACAGGCTGGTGCTCTGTAATGGAACCATTGCACCTCGCCTTTCCCACTGGAAAGCTGACCTCCAAAACCCAGCGTCGCCATGTGTGCCTCAAAGTGACATTCAATTCTGAACAAGTGGTATTGATATTTTCTTTTTGTTTTTTTGAAAGCATATGTATTCTTGATCCCTCATTCCTCCTGCATTAAGTTATGGTGGCTCTGAAGTTTGAGGTTTTGTTAGATTAAGGTTTTCTTCTTTCTTTCGTAGTGCCGCTGGCAGCTGTGCTTCGTAAGACACTGATAAATCAGCTCCCTTGTGTTGGTGCGCTGTTTCGTATATGGTTTTGCGTATATATCATGCTAGTGAGTAGTGCATCTTAAGATGAGCAAGAGTTTGTTGTCTTCAGCAAATTGAAGAACTGGTGTCTTCCTGCACATTCTTGTAAAAATACCCATCTGCTTCATGACTGAAGACAAATGCATTAAGGATACTGCGATCTCTGTCTGTACTCATTAAATAAGAATATGATGGTGAAGAAAGAATCAGGAAAAAAAATCATTTAGTCCTTTAAGAACTTTTATTTTTTGAAACTGGAGCCAGCTTAATTCACTACTCTAACAGAACTCCCCTGGCTTTTGCGATCCACAGATGTTGAAAAAGATGGCGATGTCTCATTATGAACAAGTACTTTTCTCATTCGTATGAGTGTATCAGTATAATGGCGGCCAGAGGAGAAATGACCGAAGCACAGAAGTAAGTTGTTATGCAGTAATTACTTGTACAGTTTATTAAGCCATGCAGTGATTTTTTTTTTTCCCCTGTGTGTGTCCCGGTTGGCTAGCTATGCAGCAGGTTTAATTAATAGATCCACTCCCATGTTTGAAAGTGGGCATCTGCTGAAGTACCTTGCCTAATACGGACTTTTGCTACCTTCCCAGGCTGACTTTGAGGAGATGCTGTTCTGAACTGTTTCCCTTGCCCGTGAATCACGCAGCCCAATGTATTTTTAGCTGCTACAACGTATTTATGTTCTTAGATTATGGTATGCTCTCCTGGATTGGGCAGTTAGACAAGGACAAAACTAAACCACCTGGGAATGCCTCCACAGAAGATGGTGAGTGTTGCTGCTAATATTTTAGGGACCGTCTTAAGGGGTGTTAAATTATGCATCTGATATCTTAATAACATGCAAAACACATGAGAGGTTCTGAGTGCAAGAAACAGTCCCAAAGTACCTTAATCCTTATATCGATAACACTACTATTGGGTTACACAGTTTTAATCCCAGAGGAGTTGTCGCCTGACATTAAACTGTCCAAATAGTATTTATATCTGCTGCTGCCCTGCAAGATCACTTAACCCTGCACAGCAGTTTAAAAGTAGTTAATGACAGACCCAGCATGACTTGCCCCTTATGAATGATCACGTAAGTTCGACCTGTGCTGTCATGGTTTATGGAGGAAGGCAGTTTGTCCATAGCCTGCTTCAGCCACCGCAGGTAATTTGAAATGAAATGAGACAGTTTCTACAAGCAGATTGATTTGGGAATCTTGCCTGTTCTTCCCTTTGACCCTTGACAAGTTGACACTACAAAGATTGTGACTTTAAAAAATGATTGGGTGCAAATACATTTAGGTAGATGATTTACTATGTGTTAAAGCAAGGACAGTGCCGTTAGAATGGAGCTGTGAGGGAAGGTAATTGTAAACTTTAACAACTCATGTTTTATGTTTCTGTATCTTATTAATTATCTGACTAGGTGAATCTTCTGATAACAGTAGACCAAGTACTGTATCTAATAAACTGTATATGAGAGTGTACACACTCTGCATACCAGTATTCAGAATTTTACCTATGCAGAAATAAGTATATATGATTTAGAAATGCAGCTGGAATGCTTTCTTTGATTGAGCTGCAAGGGTTAAGTCTGAAGATAAACATCTGAGTGGATAGGTTCCCAAATCCAAAGACGTCTTTATTTTGTTATTCTTTTGTAAATGCAGCCATGCAAATACAAATATTGAAATAGCAAGATCCAACATATGATAGGTAACTGGCAAATAGAGAAATAATGAAATGATGCCAGAAAGAGAGATAAAATCACAATTATGTGTCTATAAATATTCTGGTCTTGCAAAGCATACACCCTGTTAGTTAAAAACAATTATGCGGACTTTATAAGATACCACATGAAGATTTTGTTTGAGTGCCTTTTTCTGGTTTGTGTAATTGAATTTTTCCCCAAACTATTATGTGATTAATTATGTCGTTTGAACATAAATAGCTAAAATATATTGCTTCTGAAGAATTATCCTATGATGATCCAGGTTAGTATGTAAAGCATACATACAAATACTTCTGCAGTAGGTATCATATAAATTTCATGATGATTTTAAATCGAACGTTTCATTAACTAAGAGTGCTAGAAAGCCGAAACTTCTCCCTGGTAAGCCACCTAGCACTAAGTGTGCTATGAGTGTGCAGCTGCAAACGCGTAATACAAAGCAAATGTTTGCACAGACAAAGTTAATCTTTGTGCAGGTCTTCCTCCGCCTGTCCATTCGAAATGCTTTGTATGAAGCATAATTTTGAAGATGCTTATGAAAAAATTCTTTTTGTTCTCGGTTCAAATTATTTAATACCCTTTTGACTGTGTCTTCACTGAACTATGTTAAAAGTATTTTGCTGAAATGTTTCTTTATGTTGTCCATTGGGTTTAATAGACGTGCCATTTAATAAGCTCTCTACCTGTAAGGATAGACTATTTGACCTTTGTGACCTGCCAGTGGTAGACATAGTATAAGATTGCTTTGTGAAATAAAGCTGTCGGTAACATCAACAAAATAAAAAATGATCGTATTCCAATACTCTCTGCTGAGTACTATGACAGCACTGAAATATGGAATAAAATTGAAAGTAGATTAGTTTTGGGTCCTAAGTCATGTTTTGACAAGATATAAGAGAGGAGAACATATCTTTGAACTTTTAGTTTTAAAGTTTTTTAATGAAAATATTTATCATTTTGTAAGGTTCCTTCTTTCTTTATCACAACTGGGCTGTATAACCTTAAAACAATCCATTCTCTTATTGTGAGGGATATAAATACTGTACTATCTTTTATATTAAACATCATAAAGGATACATGCACAGTATGAAATTGCTTGACACTTGCAAGTAAAGGACTGTCATGTTAATAAAAAGCTTATTGGAGAGGTTGAAAAATCAGTCATTAATAAGCCACATATTTTTAAACTATGTAAAGCATGTAAATACTGCAGACAAGGCAGCAGTTTTTGCCATATTTTCTCCCCTCTACTTGAAATGCTTAAGGTCTAAAGCAATAGTGTAAATAAGAATGATCAGATTGCCTCTTCTGTGCTTACTGTAAACTTTATATGATTAGAAAAGAAATGCTTTAATATTTTAAGTTACAATGATTAATCAAATCAAACGAAGAGTTTTGGGGGAGCAATGCTGATGTGACTGTGAATGCTAGAATTTATGCAGTGTGTTTTCAGTCTTCTCTGGGGAAAAAAAAAAAGCAGCCTCCTAAGGTGGGGGCGGATAAAACCCAAATCACCAAAATTTGTATAATAGCTACATAGTGTGGGAAATGGAGGGGAAGGTATATTAAAATGGTGAAGATCGTCTTTCTATCTTCAGCTGTATGTATAATAAATACAAAGCTAATTAATTTAAACTTCTCAATCTAAAATTAACATCATTGACTGTTTCCCCTTATTTATTTTTTTCAAATTACTTTTTAAAAAAATGTGACAAGTTAGTGACAAAAAAAGACAAATCCAAAAAGGGGGGGGGGGGAACCAGCAAGACAAGCTTTGCAATTGCAGCAAGGAGCAAATTATTTGACATAACTCTTATAAAATGCCTTTTAGTTTGGTTATTCTCATTTGTTTTTTCTGTTCTTCTGAGTGATCATTGTTATTACAATAAAAATGCAGGTTTCTTAACTTTTTTTTTAATACTTTGATGTTAATGAAGTGTTTTTTTCAATGGCAGATGTTTGGTTTTGAAGCCATAGAAATGAAATACCTTTCCTGGATGAAGTTGCAATATTTCTGTAAAGGTATTGGTCTTAGTTTAATTTCAGCGAATCAGGATATTCTCAAAACACTGTAGGAAATATAGTAATTTTTTATGCTACCTCGTGAACAAAAATACTCATATAAAATCAGGGACCAGCAGACAGAAATTCTGTCTCATACAGAGCCTGTAAGAGGACTGTTATGATAGGCTTTTGGCAGAGTTTTATCTTCCTTGGAGCATGACACCACTCAAAGATTTAGTAAAATAATTTAAACTGGTAACTAAGGAATGTTTTGAGGACCATCCTCAAATTGTACCTCAAGTAGTTTGAAATAAAGAGAAGTAGAAAAGCTTTCAGGAAAATCTACTTGGTTCGTATTGGAGTGTACTAAATGTCAGATGCATTTGACTGCATTATGACTTTGTTCCACACCTTTCGTTTTGCCCTTTCAAATGGCGTGAAAGCGACGCCAACGGTCTATCCTTTGTGGACGGTCTGAGTTGCTCTGTTGCTGAGATCATTGGTAGAAACAGCGTTATCTTACTCTTTGAATGAGGTTAATCCCTATTGCTATTAATTTCTGTGATTGTAAGCCAGGGGCTGCGTCCCTAGTAGCAGCTTCTTTGCCTTGGGAACGTTTTGAGGTCTCAGCGTTTCAAGATCACTTTTGATGCCGACAGCCGGCGTAGCCCTAGGAAGCGAGGCAGCGGTGGGGAGCATGGCGTTTCAGTCACCAGCCCGGCAACTCGTTAACACCGAGGAGTTGACACCCGCTGGAAATACCGTGCGCCCTTTCTTCAGTTGTGAGTATCTCGTGGAGAGAGTGAACTCTTCCTGGCACGGGGAGATACTGGTTTTGCGTGCTGTGTGGCTTGGGTTGTCAGCAGCAGTATGTGGCTTAAACCAAAGGAAAAGGTCTCCTTTCCTCCCCCAAACTGTGAATCAATATGGTAGTGTTTCACGTGGCGGAAATTTTTAATTTTTTTTCCTTTCAGACTTATGTACATACTTTCAAATATAGTCTATAATGCTGTTTTTTCTGCTTTCTCATGATTTTACAGAAGCCTGTTCTGTTGCAGGTGAGCTGATAGATAGACTTGCACAGAAAACAGGCAAGTGAAAGTGATGTCTAGCTGCTAATGATTTGCCAGCGTTTCTTTTGGATTTGCACTCATTGTCTGGCTCTGCCAGACAGTGTTTTAGTCATTATAATGCTAACCATGGGAGATGGAGGCAGTTTTAGCAATACGTACAAACTTAGTACAGTGGGGTTCTAGTGACTAATTTGAGCCACTTGGAATTACTGCTTTAGGACAAATGGATTAATCCTAAATGTTCCTCATGAGTCAGTATTTGTCATGGCTGAGAACTATTGTTACAAAGATGGTGATTGGAAATTTGTGCATAGTTAGACTCAGATTTTTGGAAGCCTCTACCTCAGTGGATTATTTAGAGCCTGAGAACGTTTAAACATGATAGAGGAGAGTTTCTTACTTATCGACATGGACAGGAAATTTAGGGTCATATGCATACCTGACACAGTATGTGTTTCTTAAAACCTCTGACTTGTTTAAAAAGCTGTTTAACCGTGTGTCTTTTAATTTATTTGCATGATTCATGGAACAACTAGCATTCATAATAGCATTGGAATTCATAAAAGTTTGAGCAGAGGCTCCAGATTCTCCAACATTGACCTGAATACTTGACTTAAAAATGAAGGTGGAAAAAATAACATGCAAAACTTGGTATTAAGCAAAATTTTCAACTTGGAAAAGGTAGAGGGGAGGACTAAGAAGAAGCAAGAAAGGAGGAGTGGGGTAGCTCAGGACATAATGGCATAAGATATGTTGTCTCGCAGATCTAGGTCACTCATAGAGCTGAATATTACTTGCATGGACTATTCGGAATGATTTTGAATTAAGTGTCAGTGCAGTCCAAACAGACTTGGAAAAGATAGCTATCTGTCACGGTTTTGCTCGGTCTCAGAAGAAAGCCTGAGGCTGAATGAAGTATGGGTAGATGTAAACTTTGAAGCTGGATTTGGATCCATTGACAGGATGTTACAGGGCTGCTGCCATTTAATCCATCATACCCTTTCTGAAAAGAAACCGAATTCTTGCTTTTTTAGAATGCTAAGTTGCCTGCAAATCAACACCTGAAAAAGAAGTTATTCCGCGAATCGTGCAGTTGGCTCTGATAGGCATTGCTTGGCTGAAGAGGATTTTGACTAGCAATGTGCAAAAGCCTTTCTTGTAAATTCAAACTCACTGCACACTGCAACAGATATTTTAACTTAGATTTGAGTGTCACCTGGTTGTCCTTTTGAACAGACTTACAGAAGAGCACAGATTAGAAGCGGTGAACACAGTGTAAAATATATATAAAAGCATAGTGTAAAATACATATAAATTACTCAATATTAAGTATATGCCTTTGGAAGCTCTTCCAATTTTACTATGCAGTACAGGCTTTCTCTTAGGAATCGATTAGCTTTCCTTTTCTTTCCCTTCACACCCCATCTGTGATCATTACCATTCTTTTTGCGTTTACAGAAAGGTAGTAGTTGAATTTTGCATATTTAAAGGTGCTTTACTACTAATCGTTTGTCTTTGGACTTAAAGCTCAAGACTTTATAACCTTTGTTCAAAATTTCTCAGTTGCATAAATAGAACTGATTTGAGAAACAGTATAAACAAAAATCTTTCTAAATGTGTAATATACATAGTCATTGGGGTCCAAAGCCCTCGTGTCAGAAGTGGTCCCTGTTGTGCTTGCAACTTATGATCAGGTTTTCAATGCTCCTAGTTTTACCGTTTTTAAGCGATGACGTTTTCTCTCTATAGCACTGTTACGTGTGACCAAAAGGTGGCAGCACTATCTCCTCTGTCCTTGCGCTGGCCCTTTATACCGTGTCTCGTGTGCAGGGAAAAAAGGGGGGGTACTTGTTAAAATGGAGACTGCTTTATCGATTACAACAGAAATAGTTTGTGAACATCAGTAATGGTATTCTTAAAGAGCTGTGCTTTGCTGCATGCTGTGTGCAAATAGAGATGCAAAAGTCATGCTAATGATTTTGAGCGTCACATGCAGACTCTATACATACAACTTCAGTGATTGAGCAAATGTCTGGTTGTGTAAAACCAAATATTCTCTAACCCAGATCAGGGAGTGGCAGTTGATAACGTAAGTCTAAATCAGCTGCATCAACCCCCGCTGCACTCGGCAAGCTGTGCGCTGCAGCTCCTGTTAGCCAGGAGCGGAGCAGACTCTGCAGAACCCGTTGCTGGCTGTCTGCCATTCACTGGAGGTTTTGATTAATAACTTCCAAGGGAAAAAAAGAAAAGACTTTACAATGATGGTTTGTCTTCAGTTGTTCTGGTAATTATTTTTGTGAGTAGGACGTGCTAGAGAAATGTTCTGCATTTTGACCAAGCTGGATCGCTTTGGAGAGCAAGCTTTTTAGCACCTATTGCTGCTACATATCACTTTTATGATCACAGTGAAATCATCTGAAATACAACTTATTTGTGTTGTACTGAGGTTTTCTTCCTTTTGAGGATATATGTTTATTTCTTTTTTTTTTTTTCCATATTGAATGAAGTCAATACTTGAAGATGGCACTTTTTTTTCCTTTCTTCTGCTCCTGGCAAGTACTTTCCCATTTGCTGTTTCTTGACCTTGCCTGCATGGTGTTTTCGGAGGCAGAGGCCCTGAAGTTATTCCCTTCAAAGACCTTACCAACTACTTTTCACCCTTCCATTGGTAATCTGTGATAGATTAAATTCACCTCATCATGTGTGTGATTCCATTCTAGCAGGCTCCAGAGTCCGTTGCGGAGTTAAGCTTGCAAATAGAATGCACATGCTAGTGCTGGTAGGGATCTGTTAGCAGCCTGGAGAGGAGACCATAGTGATGCATGAAGCTGAGTATCCCAGATGACAGTGCAGAGCAGTGCTGTTGTGGTGTTCACTGAGAAAGCACTCTAGGTTATGTACTGTTTTGTTTTTTTTTTTAAACCCCCCACCCCCCCCCCCCCCCCCCGATTACACTGCTGCACATAACACAGGTCAGGAAATACTATAGTCTAAGGTGTTTCTAGTCATTTATTGTTGCCTTTCATCTCCTCCCTCTCTCCTGTCCTCCTCTTCTCCTCACCCCCTCCCTGTTAGAGGCAGGGTTTAGATGATGACAAACCCCATCTACCTGACCAGTGCTGCATCTGCTCCTACAGCTCTGTGTTCCTGTGATGCACTATATAGCAACTGTGTATCAGCTCTAAAACAAAGTTTATGATGGTTTTGAAGACTCTGTTAGTTCCTGTCAAGGTTAACCTAGAAACAGCACAGCAATCCGCTACTCTGCAAAGTTGGTTTATGGATCTGGTGGTGCTTGCTAAGAGGACTGTAACCCAGGACTGTACCATGCTGGCATCGTGCAGAGGAGAAATCAAAAAGGAGTGGGGTGGATTTTTCAATGATTAAAGAGCCGTGATATTGCATGGCTTCGTCACTGCCGCTATTGTCAGCCTCGCACAGAACTGCTCTCTCGTGCCACCAGTTAGCAGTCAGGGGAGCTGGCTAACACACAAATGCAGTGGGAATAGCTGTTTCCCTGGCACGTCTATTTACCTGGGGCTTTTATCTCATTAATTCTGAAAGGGGCTTCTGTTGGATGAATTAAAGAAGAAAAACCTCGTTAATTTTGTGAAGGCTTATGATGTATGCCAGCAAGATTGTTTTTTCCTTGTTTATATTTTGAATATCACTTTTTTTGAGCAATCGTGACCCCTTCTGCATTCTCACAGCTGCTAAAACACCTGAGAAACATGTTGTAATCCTCTCTTTGAATATGTTAATTTTCTTTCTGCCTCATATGGCTTTCAACCCTGTAATATGTGAGCACCTATCAATCATTCATGTGTTTATTTTCACAGTGCTTTGTGGACCTAGGGAATACTATGGAAGGGCAGCTGAAGTACAGGGTCATTGGGGACTTCTGTGGTATCACATAGAATACTAGTGGTTGGCCCTGGAGTTTCTGACTGCAAGACCCGTGTTCAATAAACCATCTTCTGCAATGCAGAGCAGCAGTAGAGGACTAAATTTGAAAAAAAAAAACCAACCTCAAACAACAAAAAAACGCTCAAATGTGCATGTTCAGTGTTGCATGGATGCATTGGACATTTGTGATTTGAATAAATAACATGCAAACAAGATCATGTGCACAGCAGTCTGTGCATGTAACAAAGAGTTGTTCTTCAGGTTTTTGTACAAAACTGTAGCACTCTTCAAAAATTGCAGTGTGATGTTTTAGTATAGTGCTTTCATAAGAATATGACGCTTGATCACTGTGATGCTTCATCCTCTGTATTCAGAAGAAATGCAGCTAAGTGTTGCTAGACTTGTTCCAGCGATTTCTGTGCAGAGCAGCTGGATGCAGCACTCTCCCTTTTTCTGTCTGCGAACGTTCTAAATGCCTTTTTTGTAGTTTCTGGCACAAAATTCTGTATTGTAACAGCTGGGTTTTTTTCCTGAAAATTAGCACTGTATCATAGGTACCGTTAAGTTGACTTAAAATACTTCATTGGTCAGGTTTTCTTTGGACTCTCGGGCAAGCATTCTGCCATGGGCATAGTGCTGCTACAAGTGCTAGCTTTCTCTACTTGCTTTGGGAATTGGCAGTGGTGAGGGTGGTTTGTTGGATGATTGTTGCTGCTAACAGGTCCCAGTAAGCTATGACCTTCCATCTTCGAGGAATTAAACCACTGCCACATGCTGTGCTGAGAAAGCCAATGTCCAGTGAGTATGGCTGAAGTGTGATGTGGCTGCATTTTTGCCATTTAATGATCACTGTAGATCAAATTCTGTAGTCCGTAATTAAATAAATCTCCTCTGCAGCCTTTAGGGGGTATTTTGCTTTCCTTGATTTAGCATGATAAGATTCTGCTCCAAAACTTCCCTGTTCGTTTCTTTTATTGAATTGGTAATTGATATGACTTGGAGTTTCTTGTTGTGTCTAAGGTAAATGAAATGATCATAACATCATATGAAATATTTTAGGGGGCTTATAGAATCCAGTGTTACTGTTTGTTCCATAGGTGAAGGTGGAATGAAAGCTTTATCTACAAGAAGCCACAACGGTCCTTGTGATGAAAGCAGTGCTCTGAGATTTGGACATCTGTTTGATACTTGGTTTTACCACAGACTTCTTGAATAAGCCAGAAGTCCTTCTGTGCCTCAGCACATCACTTGCAGAACGGGGATGGCAGGGACAATATTTTCTTGTCTTCAAACAGGTATTGTACAGATTCTTCCAAAACGTAGCTGAGGGCAAAAGGAATGGCAGTACTTTTATAGCATGGTAACGGGGATCTCCTGAATACCTGGTGTCATTATTGAAATATGTTGACATTGCTGTGTGAAGTCTTCTTCACAGCATTGCTAAAAAGCAGCTTCTTTACAGCTGAAGTAAAAGGCTGCTGAGTATCCTTGTTCACTTCATGCCTGAGACCTGCTAGACCCTGCATCAGGGAGAGGGAATCAAGTCAGTTTAGAAGGACAAACTATAGCAGTGTAACTGCAATTCCTGCTTTTCCTCCCTGTTGCAGGATAGACCCGCTGTGGGGGTAGTTTGTGCGACTGGAGATGTGGTAGCAGTTTGCACCAAGATTCAGTGCGGTGCTGATAGTGTTTTATTGCTGTAATCCTTGTGTTGCAAGTTTTAAAGAGATTAGCAAAGGCTTGTATCTCTGGTGAAGAGGAATCTCTGAAGAAACTATTCTTTCATGTGTGGTAATGAAACTCTTCTTTCCCAGATGACCATACTGTTTCTCTTCGAAATCCCTTAATTACGTGACGCTTTGATAGCGAGGTGATGATTTGGTTCAATTGCAGTCTGCCTTACCCTTTCCAAGGGGCTCCTTTTTACTTCATGTCCTATTCCAGGGTTGTTTTGGGAAACCAGCTCTTAGCTTTGTCAGCTGGTCTATCGTGTAGACTTCAGTTATACAAACTTCTGCTGCCCTAGTGTTCCCAAAACAAGGGCAAGCTCTTATCTGCATAGATACTTTACCTATCTTTACTAACGCTCTGGAAACATTGACAGTCAGGCTCCTTTGGAGTAGGGCAGAGCCACAAGCATTTCCTTCTAAACCTCTTGTTTCTCTGAGCACACATTTCTTATATATATATAAATGTTTATAATAAAATGGAAAATCTATGATAATATGTATGCAATACCATTAAAATCTATAAATATAGAGGGCTAGTGACATTTCTTGCTATCTTTTTGAGTCTGTTTCTCATCCTGTACAGAATGAGAAATGGAACCTAATATTGAGATGGACCTTTGTGCAAAGTCTGCTGTTCCTTCCAAAAACACAATAAAAATAATCACAGGATTGGCTCAAAAAATAATACAATTTATTTTTAATCTGTAAAATAGTATTTGGATTCTTCAGAGTTGTTGTCAGGGTTTGGAACATGCATGATACACTTAGATTATTTCCCATCTTTTTTTTCTCTTATCATGAACTTTATTTTATTTTTTAAATTGGGATCTTTCTGTAATCATATCTGCCCATAAACCTGATGTTAAAGTGAAGCATAAAATATCTTGCGAGTTACAGTAACACTCTTAGAACTGATAGTAATTAGAGATGGAACTGGATTTGTAATCTGCTTTAGAACGCATGCACACTATGTGGTGTTAAACACGAATTAACTGATCTTTTATCTGAATTGTTTACAGGATTACTGTAGTGGTATCTCAGCCCCTACAGAAACCCCCCCCACAACCCTATTATTCTGTAAAAATGGAATACAAAATAGCCTTTAATTCATGCTTGCTTTTTCCTTGCAAAAGGAAACGATAAGGATTTAAAGTGGGCATAACATTTTACCTAGTAGGAAAAAAAAAAAGAAACATGCCAGTAGATGCCTGCACGAATACTTTATTAGAAGTACATTGTGAAATGTAATTTAATTTTTGGGAGGGTGTGTTTTTAAAATTTAGCGTAACTTAGCGTGGTCCTGTAATATAACTGTATTAAATGAATGTGTCGAATGACTCAAGAAATAACATGTGTTGTTCTTCATAATATTCATATTACATTCTTTATCAATGTAGGAAAGCTCTTGTACCTATAAAAATACTTAAGGCAACGACTGAAGCGGTAGGTGAAGGACATAATTGTATTCTGTAGGGTTATAAATGCTATGAAAGGACATTAGGGAAAAATATGCAACTGTTGAATTTCTGTTTAATACAGAAGGGGAGAAGCTTTTGGGAGAAAGACTTCCTCGGTGCAGCAGTCTTGCTTTGCTGAGAAAAGAGGGAGCCCCCGGGGACAGGAATGTCCTGGTATGGATGAGTATGGATCTTGGAGCTTTGGTGTTTGGGTTTTGTGTAAAACCTGCTGCGATGTCGCTTGTTTTGTACGTTTTATTAGGGAATGCTTTGAAGTGTTCGGTGAGGCTAGAGCTGCTGTGTTAACATAGCACTTTGCTAACATACAAGCTACATTGCCAAACAGAAAGAAACTGTCCTGACAAGATGTCTCCTGAGATAACTGAGTGTTCTGGGTTTTTTTTAATCAGGCTATCAACTTGGTGCCCAACTGTCCTACAGTCAGTTGCTGAGCTCATATACTTTCCTAATGGTGCTTGATAACAAGATTTCCTGAGTTCAATATGGTTTTATATGCCATTAGCCTTGGCTGTTTTAGGGATGCTGATATTGATAGAGTTAAAAAAAAAAGCCTCTTTGACATTTTTGGGGACGTGTTTGAAAGGACCTCTCAGCTACATCTGAGAAGATTTTGCAAGCTTAATGCCTCTCTGTGCTCGCTTGCTATGATTTCAGTAAGTATTTGCCATTGTAACAGAAGCGTGTTCAATTTTTAGGTGAACTCCTGCTGTTTCATCTATGCTGTGGTTGTGCTACCTGGCCACAGCACCTTGCCCTCCTTTTGTTCCCTGTCCTGCATGTTGATGTGAAAGTGACTCTCTTCGGCAGAGGAAAGAGCAGTGCAACCAGTGCCCTCTTTCCAGGAGATCGGGTCCTCAGTCTGGGAACATCCTTCTCCCGTTGTTGAGTGTATTTGAGAGTCTCCTGGCTGGCTGACAAGTAGGAGAGGAGCCATGAGGGCCACGCATCTTCCTCTGAATCAAGTGTCAGAGGCGGTTAAAAGATACTGACTTGCCAGCACCAAAAATCCTTGTGTGTTTTAGGGAAAAGCAGGGGACTGGTTACCAGTGTGAGTTCTTTTTTTTTTCTTTCTTTTTTTCTAACTAATCTGTGCTTTTCTCAGTGCTGCCATGAGGTTTGTATTGAACGCTGCCCTCGATCCCCTCCCCAGCCAAGTGCTGTGTGCCCTCGCTGCAGTAACTGGCTACAGGGCAGAGGGTAGGACTGCCTGCTTGCCCTGCCTTCATCTGATTGCGGAGCCACTGAGCCTCCCCTGTGCTCTTGCCCACCTTTAAGCCTGGTTGAGGCAGCGCAGACTTCTCTTCTGCTCCATAGCTCCTGTAATGTTGTCCGTGAATTCCAAGTGCAAAGGCTTTAATAGTTTTGCAGGAACGTGAGGTACAAATGCAGTGTCTGTTGCATCGCAGAATCCCTGACAGCAATACCCGGAGTGGGAATTGTAATTGAGGTCCTGTAGCAGTAGCAAGTTTCTGGATCATGTCATGCCGGGGTAATAGACTGATTCTGCAGCCCAAAGGGAGCAAACTCTGGAGGAAGGGGTTCCAGATGGCTGAACATGGTTCATTTGGCTCAGTTTGTTGGAATTGGAGTGAGCAAATGACTGAACTCTACTTTAATAAAGCTTGGTGGATACCAGAACAAAGGAGTTGAGGAGAGCATGAGGTATGACAAGACAACTGAGCCAGGCTACTTAGCTGCTTATAGCCCCCAGGAGTAATTACTAATTTTGCTGTGTCTGACGGTATATCACTTACAAATTTATCAGGTGCTTATACTTCAAATAAAGAAATCAGAAGGTACAAATATATTTTTAGGTTCAAATATATTCTTTTGCTGGTGGGAAGTTATTTTAAAATATGCAGTTGCAATAATCTCCATATATGTATTTAGATTTCAAATAATAACTCTACCCCTCGGTTGAGTGACTGATCTTCATTTTCTCATTGATAACGGAGATCAACCAGGCAATTTAAAATGTGTTGCTTTCTTGCAGGTCCTGGTTCTGCAATCCTTACATGGAACAGTATTTACCTGAATGAATAGTACCATTGTACTTACTTGCAGGAGTAATTGCTCTTTGGTTTAGTAAGGGTGACAAAGTTGAGCTTTAATTTGCAACAGCTAGGACATATGCTAGTGATTTTCTCTGTGCTGCATATAAACAAAGAGTCAGCACAGAAGTATACGGACAGTTTAAGGTTTTTCTGCGTTGGTATCTTCTGTTTGGTTCTGTGGTATTAAAGGAAAAATGCTCTTAGGACAGCATTTCCATCGTATAGAATGTTTGTCTAGACTTGTTAAAATAGGGATATAGTTCTCTCTCTCTGCTTCTTTAAAGAAGAAAACATCAACGTCTGAGAAGTTTCTGACACTTGAAACTGCTTCTTATCTTGGTGAAACGGAAATGGGAAGAAGCAAGTACAGATTTAAAAGAAAAAGGTTGATAGAAGGTTAGAATGAAATACTTGCTTTTGAAGAAATAGTGAAGTCAATGTTTTTCCTGGAGGTTTTGCGGTGATCATACTTGAGCATGCGTGTTGTGATATAGTCCTACTCCATTACAACACCTCTCAGCTATTTATGTTCAGTTTATTCAGATCAGTGGACAGGCTCTTTCCAGTCAATCCTTCCTTTCCATCTTTCTTGAAAACATCAGGTAATAGTGTTTAACCACCGCCCCCCCAGACTAACAAACAAAAGAATCCCCCAAAAGCCCCAAGCCTGTTTGATGTAATATACTGCGATTGCTTGCTTAAGCAACTAAAAAATGATCATATGTGTAACTTTTTTAGAGAAGGCAAATCACTATGCAGCCCTGTTTGTGATGGAGAAAGGTAGGCAGTTATCTGCCAAGGCTTTAATAAGGTGTTTTAGTTACACATGTAATTACTGCAGCCAGTAATATGCTATTTGCTAATTGTTGTAAAAAAAGCAAATGAATGCTCTTGAAATTCGTATTAGAACATTCAAATCGTTATATAAAAAAGAAAAAACAGAGATGAATGGTAAATGTCAAAAAACATTCATTCTTTCACAACACAGTTTCTATTTCCTCAGCCTGTTTACACAGTTTTTTCCATTGCCTCTAAGAAGCAGCTTCTGTCTCTGAAGAAGTCATGAGGTAGGAAAATGCAGGGGCTTATTCACCTTGAGTAAAAAAAAGTAGTAATAGTAAATTAAAGGAAAAGGTTCACAGAGACTGCAAGAATTCCTATTAACATTTGAATACATGACAAAGAAAACTGTGTCAAGCCTTTTGCTCTCATGATGAGCAATGGGGGTGTTTGGTTTTTATTCTCAACTCCTGGTTTTGTATTCTTGCTTATGGAGGAATAGGGGTTAGTGGGAGAACAACATGTTGAACTTTGGAGTTCTTACTGCTCAAGACAGAGACACCTAACTAAAATTGTTGAGGAGTTCTATTAAAAAAAAAAACACACTTGGGGGGGGAGAATTTCTGTCATTTGTCTTCAAGTGAAATGCAGTTCTGAGCAACAGTGCTCTTCGTTTTGATGGCATGGTGCCATTTTAGTCTGACTCACCAAAAGCCACCCGTGGAAGAAAGGACCCAACATTTGGAAATCTTGTGTTGTCATGGTAAAAAGGACCTTCTTTCCCCCTCAAACTCTGCATACCTATTTTGTAGAATAAGTCAACTTCAAATAGTTTTTCCCTCATGAAGGAAAAATACAAAATACAAACAAAAATAACAATCAGCGTAACATTTTCTATTGTAACATCTATTAAATATCACTTTAAGGTTTGCTTAAGGAGACATGTGAAATACTGCTCCAGCAAGGTGAATATAGGTCTGTGTCTGAAAAAATACTTTACTTGACATTCCGTTTGCCCTATCAGCTGTCCTTTATCACTGAGTTTGCTCTAGGTCCTGTAACTTTAGCAAGCTTGGGCAACAACCCCTTTTGTTTAGTATTTGTTTAGTTTGATAAATTTCACTTTTAAAATTTAGATAATTTCCGTGTAGGTATTAGAGCATTTGTAGAGATTGGAATACAATGCTGTACTTGTGACATCATAGTAAACTGTAATCTGGTCACCTATTTAAAAATGCTGTGCTGTTGAGAGGTGTTAGACCCCCTGAGACCACAGCAGTTTAGTTGCTGGCAGTGTGCTGCGTAGAGATGACAGCTCTAGTTCCCCGGCATGTTTTACTGTTCAAATATGGACAAATGTGATGTTGATGTTGAACCTGCATCCCCACCTGTACCAGGCCTGACATCACCTGTTGTTATCTTTGGGAGAAAAGGTGCCATTTAGCTCCAGGGGTTGAGTGGGTGCTTGTGCTTTGTGTTCCTCAAGAGTTGCTCCTTCTCCCTGGGTCTTCTTGGGAGCTCCCCTGAAGGAATAAGCATGCAGCAGCTGCACCATCCCAAATACCGTGCTGGGAACCATTTGGGCACCTGCTTGCTTGGGAGGAGGAACCTGCTAAACACCTGCCTGAAGTGACCAGGGAATTTCAGCTGTTTTCCAGTCATCCCAACCACGTCCTCTGAGAATCTGTTAATTATGTATGCACATGCAATGCTTTGGGCCAATGAATGAGTCTTGAAACTTAGACTGGAGAGAGTGTTCACCTGGCTTGTCCTTTGCAATTGCAGGGAAAACATGTTTTTAATTCTTAGTTCAGTCAAGTTAATATTACACAACCTTTAAACAGAACTCTTTAAGAGGCACGTTTCAAGCTATATTATCTTACTGTGCTTTCATATGGGAGGAGCTTTAGCAACAATGTGTAATATAATTTCAAATTCAGATCGTCCCTTAAGAGACTTCCAGTTCTACTGCACTGACTTGGTCGTGGGCAGCCTTTTGCTTGTGAGAATCCAGGACAAATGCATGGGGAACACTGAGGGGTGGTGAACACTAAGGCTTCAAAAAAGAAGCACAATCCTCTAGCTGTGAAAGTATTAAATAAATCTCTGTGGCATTTCTAGTGAGTGGACTTCATTGTGCATTAAACTGGTTTGTAAGGATAGAGGTGCATTTTCTTGTCCATGTCTGCTCCCTTCTGCTGAGACAGGGGTGTACCTGTTATGATGGGAGCATTTATTCAGCTGGACTGAAACCATCAATTTGGTTTTGCAGAGGTCACCAAAAATCCATCAAGTGGTAATGACGCTCAGTCACTACTGATGTGGGCTGGATGTGAGCCAGCGATCTAGAGGAGAAAGGCAGTCTAACCCATTACCAATCCCCTGGAGCCACTGAGTCCCCCACTTTTTGCTCATCTTTCTGCTTCTACAGCTCTCGTAGGTTAATCTTTCTTCTTCTATGTCTAATGTGATAATCTTTCTTCTCTTACATATCTGCTTTTGACTTTCATGACAGTATGGCTGACAAACATCCTCAGCATTTTTCCTTCTGATGCAGAAGATATTAGTCAGTAGTGCAATGGTCAATAAGGGTTATTAAAAAAAGGAAGGGGGGGGAAAGAAGGAAAAAAAAAAGAGAGCAAGAGAGAGAAGGAAAAAATCCACTAGACCAAGGGAAAACTTTATTTCAGACTTTCACACTAAGGAATAACTCAATGTTTTATAATTTCTGTCTTCCAATAAGAATACGGGTATGAAGGCCTGCTGCCTATATAGTGTGCCTGTGGTACAGTCCTGTAATTCAGGGTGCCCCGTAATAGGGAAGCGAAAATACCCACCTCAGCTACTAGAGATGAATACCTTGGCAACTTGTGCTTCTCAGGCTCTAGCATTCCTCCCAGCGATGTGGAAATGTCCTGAGTTGTCCGAGTGCTGAGCGTAGTCCCACCGTACGAAATAGCAGCGCTCCTTCAGCATCTCAGCCCTGCTGGGAATCGGGTTATGTTAACTCAGGTGCAGCCCTGTGCTCGCGTGGCTATACTGTGTCTGATGGCTGTGTTGGATTGTACGTCAAGATATGACTGAAAATCTGTGTGTCTATGGGCCAGGTGATAAGAATTCAGGCTTGGAATCAAGACTGGGTACTGGTGAAGATTTGCCTGGACTGTGTTCATTTTCAGGGAGTAAAATCCAAGAATTCTACCTGATTTTTTTTTTTTTTAACTGTTCCTCCTTAACGCTATATTGTATAAATGCATCCAAAATAGTATTTCTAAGAAAAATTGCGAAAGGGGCTATAAACTATTAAGTCACATAAGTACGTGTGCATTCTGGAACAGGGTTTGCAGCCACCCTGAGAATATTTTGTTGCTGCTGGAGTGTACCTAGTTATGGAAAGAAAATACCCTGTGACAAATTAATAACTTGCAGGATTTGCTGTGAATACTTTGGGAAGAGTATGTGTGCTGAGATGCTTTTCCCTAACAAATGAAAGCCTATTTTTATATAGACGTCAACATAAAAAAAGCTTTGTTCCTTCAGTTAAGTCTTGCTGCATCACCTAGGATTAAAATGGATCCTTTGCCCTTTATTGTGCAGTATTCTGATGAACCGAGATATAACAGGAACGTATCCCCTTGTATCCTGTGCCGCTTTCCTCCCCTCCTCCCCTTCCAAATTAAAGAAACCAGGGCCTACTGTTTCTATTTAACAGAAATTGTTTTAAATTAGCCTAGAGGTGTGGTTACTCCTGTAATCCAGTGCTTGTAAACATATGATCCTGCCAGTAGAACAGCGTAGGATATTTTAAGCTGATATGAAGTGGACCTATGCCAAGAATCTTTTTGTAGGAGTAATTAAGTCTATTTTTCAATGTCATGCTTTGCTCTGTGCAGCCTCAGTTATAAAATAATCCCGAAAATAGTCGTGAACCTTCAGTGAGGAAGTAAGTTGGAAGTATTGAAAATTATACCACAGGAAGCACAGCAAGCCTTCGTTCACTGTGTACGCAGCCTGTTATTGGGAAGTTCCTTTAATTTACATCTATAAAATCTGAAATGACTGTAAATGAATTGATGCAAAGCTAATATTGTCACCGCTTCCCTTTTGCATTTTATTACATCTTGTATCTTTTCAGGAACGGTTTGCACTTATCTGCGGAGCTTTAAATACTGCTCTAGTGAATAAATATTTCATTTCAGTAAACAATCCCCAGAAATAGATTTTTACCGCAAGTAGTTTGTTTTTAATAACACATGCTGGCTCTTGGAGTTAGATTCCTAAAGGAACTGTGAAATGCATTTCTATCACAGCATCTGACTTCCCTTCTTTGTCAACCTTTTAACAGATGTGTTGGGTTCTCTGTAGTTACAGGTCAACTTCTGTTTATTAAAAACAAAATCAAAGCAAACCAAAAGGAAAAAAAAACAAAAAAGAAAAACAACTAGGGGGGAAGAAAAGTGCATATACAGAAATAGGAATTCAAATTCTAAATTGAAAATTTTGTGTGCAAAGCAATTTTTTCAAGTTAAAAATGCTGACTTCTAAGACACTAATTTCAAACTGCACGTGTGGTACGAAGGTTGCTGTTAGGAAGTCAGCATTATGATTCTTTATGATGTCTTTTTTAGTCCAAGGGCAGTTTTCACTGCCGTTTTGAGGTTGCCAGTACTTTTTGAGAATGAACCTGATTTCTGAAAGAGAAACTGATTTTAAAGTATTTGCTTTTTGTGCATTTGATGTTTCGCGCTTCTTTTAGTGGTGGGCTGTGGACTTGTGTCGTATGAGCTAGTCATTTTACTCATTTGTATAGGGCATGGAGTTCTGTAGTGTGGACGGGGAGGCGTGCTGAGTTCGAGCAGGACGAGGTGCTACCCGCCAGCTGCGTCTGCGACACACCGGAGGAGTGCGGGGCCCCAGAACCAGAGTCCATTTGAGGTAGTGGAAAACTACCTCCCCGTAGTTCAGTGGGCTTTGCGTCATGCCGTGGCTGTCAGAAGCTGAGGTCTCCTGGCAAATTTGGAACTCCGTGAAGTTACCTGAGACTTGAGCCTGGAGCTTTGAACAGTGGCCTTTCTTACCAAAACTGCATTCTGGGGACGCAGGTAATTTTGCAGCCAAATACAGTGATGTAAAATCTAAATTATACAGATTAAACACGTTTTCTTAGAGCTGGATGTGTTAGACTAATGATCATAATTATTTTTTTTAATCTCTTTTTCCCCCCAGCTTTTTTTGTCAGAAATAAATGTGATTCAATGCTACATTACGTTCAGCACTGATATATGGTGAACAACTGTGAGCTTGTACCTGGGAATCTGAGGATACAAAAAAAGTTTCTGGATTGGGCTAATCTAGCTGTAAGGTATTTACATCAGTATAGTTAAGAGCATAATACTCTATGTTTCTTCCTTCCCTTCTTTTTTTATATCTTTGGTAGCATGCCATATGTAATGTTTGCTACACATTTATAGTGGATGCTATTCAGATCTCCTTTCAAGTAGTGTAAAACAAAACATGATTTTCCTGGAAGAGGAGTCAATATATTCACGTTGGGTTCTCCAGCAGAAAGCTCCCCTACAACTTGTACTGTTTTACATACGTGTTTTTGGAAAACACCTAGGCCTGTCATTAGTTTTCTCACAAAAATTTCAGTTGTGAGATTTTTGTGAAAGAAAGAGAAAAAAATCCATTCTCTGGGGATTCATAATGCTTGTATACAAGGATTAGGCTAATGCAGATTCACAGGCAAAAATCAATATAGATTTCAGAAATCCCTTCTGCTAACGATGGAACTGATCATGCAGTTCACAGCCTTGATTATGTATCTTCTTTATGAGACAATAGTAATATCTCTTCACACAGACATACAAGTTGAATTTAACCTTCACCCTAGACTAATTTTTTTCTTGCAGAGAAAATAGAAGTAAAGTACTAAATATTATTTGCTTGGCCCAGGAGTAATAAAAATGTGAGGCCATTTTATAATTTGTTCAAAATAATCATACTCTAAGGAATAGATTGACTTCTCCCATCTCCCGTCTTCCAAAATAACAAATCTAAAGAGTATTCCCAAAGTAGTGTTGTCTACAGAAGTTGCAGCATTAGACAGAGGTTTAGAGTGGTTAGAATAGTTGTCACTCAGATTTTATGCTTTTATGGAGTAATACTGCAGAGGCCGTGTAATCTGAGGGTAATAAACATTTCTCAAGAGGAGCGAAGGACCCATTGCTTTTAAAAGGCTGTATGTTTCATGTGAAATCACCCACCTTATTCTGACAGTTACCGAAGAGCCGAAATGCAGTGAAACCACTAGTGGGGTTTTGTGCCTACCGATCGCAGAACAGCGCTCCAGGATGGAGTTGTCTGAAGGCACATAGGATGCAGGGGTCATGCACACCCCAGTAAAATTTATGTTCACCATAGGCATGTTGGTGGCTGTAACAGATGGGGCAGTCCTCACGAGCTCTTGCACTGCCTGCCACACTTCATTTTGAGACATCCCAGCCCGGTTGGTTTTTCGGCAGATTTCTTTCCCCAGAAAGGGTTTTCCTTCCTTCCTTCTTCCAGTTTCTGAGTGAGTAGTCTGTCCTGAGTTCCACTGCATATTCTGCTGAATATCAAATAATATCTTAAGACAAATTTCTACCTTCCCACCCCTTCCATCTCTCTCTCTTCCATCTCTCATCCACCCACCGTGTTAATAATTACTTCAGCGGTTTCTCCAATGGTATGTGGTTCTGCAGTAAGGAGAAACTCTTCCTGTGGTCTCGAACAAGGAGGATGTATTTGAAACTAGTGTCTCTTGTGATGCTCACAGAGTAAGCCGAGAGTTTTTGTTACCAGCTTCTCTGCTTTGATGCACCTAGAAAGGATAGGAATAGTTGTATTGAATTTGGTACTCTGTGAGGGACAAGTAAGGTTCCCAGTAAGCGTACATCAGACAAATTTTGTCACCTATTGAAATGAAATGAAATTTCACCTAAATGAAAATTTTGTGGATTTTTTTATAATGAAAAAATAATGTGAAAAGGAACACTTGGGTTAGTTTGACGTGTTGCGGAGCTGCAGATGCATCCATTCTTTGTCACTTCTAGGATAATGCAGCATATGGTGGTTATTGCTGGATTAAGGGAAAAAGCCCAATTTTAATTCCAGCTGTGATCATGTGATTTTTGTGTGAGTTGCAAAGGCTGATGAGGAATGTATTTAGAATATGGGATGTGAATTTTATGACCTTGATATTCTCTTAAAAGGGAGCTTTAAATTGTCAGTTCTTTATAGATTGTGTGAATATGCTGGAGCTGTGAAGTTAATGGCAGTTGGGCACAGCTGGTGTTGGTTAGGATCATCTTCTCGAGGACACTCCAACATGTGACTGCAGAACAGAGAGAAATATAATTTGTTAGGTATTTAGAGTAGTTTAAATTAACAATTAGGCCTCAAATTGTAATTTTGAGATGTAATGTGTTTATAACATAGAATGTGTAAAAAATGTTTTAGCTCATGATTAAGAACTAAAATGAGGAGGGAAACCCTAGAGATGATGATAATTAAGCTCAGATGGAAGAAAACTATCTAGATGGAAGAAATTTAGAGCTCTACACCCTTTCAAAAATTGTAGTTTGAGTTTGCCTCGAGTCCTGTCACGGAGTGGCTGAAGTCTTAGTGTTCAGAGGGAGATTTTGGTTGTTTTGGAGAATTTTGTTCTTTCCAGTGTTATGCTGAAGTAATATAGGAGGGGATTTACAGGGAGAATAAAATTCATGGATCGAACTTCCATGCACTTTCAAGTATTCTCAGCATTGTCCGAAAGAATAAATAAAATCTGTTGACCTCATGAATGCTTCCAGATACTTTTCCCATTTCCTTCCTACACCTTTCAAACATAAATATGCCACTTCAGTAGTTGATTTTGCTTCTTTTCTTTCTAATTTTTGCATGGTGAATAGTCAGATTCTTTCTCTTCATCACAATCAAATTTTCCCTGAATAAGGTCACTAACAGATTCTTCAAGGCAAAATCTGCCTGGTCTGTTGCTTCTTTTTATACAAGCAGTATTCTCTCTCTTTTTAGACTTTCATTCTTCAGCTTCCAGGATTCAGTCAATGCTTTTCTGTTGTTCTTTGCACATTTTCCTTAATTTTCACTGTTTCTGGTTCCTGTTCAGTCTTCTCTGCAATAATTATTTCAAATTATCATCCCTTCTTTCTGTATTTTCTCTGTGACTGGCAGCTTCTGCATTTAAAGCTTCAAACAGTATTTTTGTGTTGATGACATCCAAATTCCCGCTGAAATCTTTTCACATCTCTGGCTTTTTCATTCCTTGTTCTGAATATCTGGTTACCTGCAGATCAGTCCCAATCACTGTTTAACATCACCATTCTCAATACTGATTGCTAAAGTATTAATCTCAACTCTTGAGCCTTTCCTCCTCCATCTTGGTAGACGAATCTAGTTGGTTCTTCCTGTGTATACTGTTTGTTTAATTCCTGCAATAAAATGCCTGTCTTTGCTTTAGTAACTACTATTCTTAACTAATGCCATTTCTTCCAATTTCATCTCCCTTCTTCTCTCTGTAATCCTGCTCCAGCCTGTGAAAAATCTTGCTTTTTACTCTGTACCTCAGGATACACCAAAGCGTGAGCACTTTCTTTCCAACTTCTTTACAGACATGGCTGTTGTCCTTTGCCTTGTCTGCCATTGTCCCAAAGTCATCTGTTTTTTCTTCATCTTCCTGCTGTATTTATTTCCTTGTTCTTTCATTTCCTCTGTTCCCTTGGGGACATCTTCTCTTCTGCTGTTGCATGCCCTGTGGAGGTTAGACCAAAAGGTCTGTATGGTATTTAAAAAAAAAAAAAAAAAAAAAAAAAAAATTTATTGTCTCAAAAAAGGAGACTCTGGTTTATTGTTCTAAGTAGTGTGTTTTATGTACAATTCAGGGACTTGAACATAAAATTTTCCACCTTTGTAACTTTTTATTGGAAAGTGATGTGGTGACACTCAAGGGTTCTTATGAATAATAATTCACATTTAGGAATAATCTAAACTCCAACTTAAAAAAAATATTCTGAATTGATACTAAAGAATCAATGAATAGAACAGAGAACGTTTAATAAGCTTACTGGAGGTCTGCAGTGTCGGCACCTCTTCCCAATGATTCAAAATGCATTTCATGTTGATTTTCCAAGGTTTAGGGGGATTTGTACATGAAACTAAGAGCCTTTTCAATGTTTATTCCTCATACTTGGCATCTCCTTACTGCTGTTATAATGCCATCTATTTAGACTGAATACAAATGAAAAAATAAAAACAAAACCAAAGCAAAACTCATCTTTCGGTTCTAAATGCCTCGGTGGTATACTAGCACTATGTGCTTGCTTGTTTAGAATTCAAAGTAGGATGAGTTTTGTGGTTGGTATTTATCGTAGAACATTTTCCTCTCCAGTAGCTGTTAGTGCCATCCTGTAGCGAGTGGAGACCCTGCTACAGTTGACTGCTAAAGGATGTGAAAAACTCTGCGGGCTTTTGTTCACAGGAGAGTTTCGCCATGTGTTAATTATTTTTGAATCGTGGTTAAGTTAGAAACCCTCCACCCCCCCTTTTCCCAATGTGGGTGCACTCCTATGAAGGGTAGAAATGTAGTGTATCAGCTTTCACTTAAGAAATGCCAAAGCGCTGCTTAGAATTGCTTTATTTGAAGAACTGGGGCTTTAAGAAGAAATACAAAGCTATTATGAGTTCAAAGCGGAATTCTTAGATTGGGCAGACCATGCTTCCAAAGCAGACCATATATGTTTTTATACATTCAGGAAGTAACAAATATAGCAAATGATAACCGTATAGTAGTGCAAATGTTGAAACACTGTGTTAGCTTCTAGCCTTTGTATTGCCTGGCTACCTTGTGCGTATTTATTTTGCATTTCTCTTAAATTTGATGGGTTTGTGAAGGTCTGAGCACTAGAATATTACATATTATAAGTAACTCTGACCAAAAATCCTGTCTTAGGATGCTTGTGGAGAATGAAGCTGGCTATTTTCACTTTTGTATATTACATTTCTCATGTATACATAGAGTTTTCTATACAGAACATTTTCCAGATAAAGGGTGTAAAAATCTGCCAAAAATATGTTTGCATGTGCAAACGTATATATGTATAGTCATAACTGCTGAGATAGTCCCTGTTAAACATCATCTTATCGCGCCATTTGAGGCAGGCATTTAATGATAATCTTTTACAGTTGTAATCTCTTACAATGAGAAAAAGGTTACTCACTTTCAGAGGACAAAATACATTAATTTGAGTGAGATTTCCATGAGAAAGCAGTCTGTATCCTTTCTGACAGACCTCAGTGTCTCTAAGGAAAAAGAGCAGCTACCATTGGACGTAAGCAGAGTTCTTTGCTTATTTTCTCCTCCATAATTTCTAATTTCTATTAGTTTCCTGGTTAAATGCACTAAATAATTTCTCATTTCTCCTCATGCTAAAAAGGATGACTTAGTATATCCTCACACATAATATCTTAAGTAATATTGTTGTTGGTCCCCCCCCTTTCCTGCTCAGTAAGATCCCATTTGCTTGTGCTTTAAAACTTCTGTTGTGCCTATTTAAATCATTTTAAGATGTTTGCTGGCTTTGGCAGATAAAACTGATTATGGTCATAGCTCTGTACCTCAGGAAAGTGAAAGAAGTGCATATGGTTGTAAAAACATGCCCCAAACGTACGTAGTTATCTGGAAAACTTTAACAGTCTATCTTGTGAGATTTCAGGCTGTTCTCGCTGCTTGTCAGCGGGGGAGTACGTCCGGTGTAGCTGTAGGCACTGCTGTTTCTGCTGGAGAATTGGGATCAGACTGACTGTGGAAGCTTTTAAAAAAACAGGCAAGAGCTGATCCAGCAGGATTGAGAGCCGATTGCTTAATATTGAATGAGAACTTGTAGGCAGTATGTGTTTGGGTTTTGAGGGACACCAAAAGTGAAGACTTTTTATTATTTATATTGCAACAGAAGCTCATTCAAGATCAAAATCCTATTCTGCTACCTACTGTTCCCTGCTGCAGGAACACTCCCTTGCTTACCATGAGTCTTGAAGTCTGTCTATGTTCTAGCAGTTACCTGTAATATTTATAACACATTTGCTAAATTTCCTGATTTTCTAAGGATAATGTGGTGGTTTCTCCAGTCAAAAACAATTCTGACCTGGAAAAGCAAATGTTCAGTATCTCTCATCCTGCAGCATCTACAATCACTGCTTTGACTCTGAACCCTTATCTCCTCTAGTAACAGCTCACTTGCTCCTGCTTCTCGTTAAGTACAGGGAGAGAAAGGAAATGGGAACGGCAACACCTTCCCTGTTCAACCTCCTTGCTTATGATGAAACATGGAAAGGGAGAGCTTGCTCTGTGAAAATTGTAAAGGGGAAGCAAATCTGTTCTTCCCACAGCCTTGTTGAAAGAAAGAAAGGAGAGGGAGGGGGAAAAAAGGAGAGAGCAGTCAGGTACCTGAGAAGCTCTGCCTGCAGGAGTTTGGCGAGGAGAGGGGCATGATGGCAGCCATCTGCCCGAAGAGGTGTCAAGCAGTGCTGTAGCAGGACTTCCACTTCTTCCCCGTTTTGCCTGTATTGCTAACACTGATGGTGTGAGCAAAAGCGATTCACTGCGTGTATTGGGATGAAGCATCACCAGTTGCTTGACAGGCACACCGCGCCCAAAGTCTTGGCTCGATGAGAGGAGGAGGGAGCGGAGATCAGAGCTGAGCCCTGTGCTGTTGGTTCAGTATGTGCGAGGACGGGACATCAGTTCATTTTGCTGAGTGTGTGGAGTATAAGATGAACTAAGCCAGCCATCTACACAGTCCCCTTATTGACACTTTACAATTAAAGGTTAATTTACTGTTTAAGTCCTCTAAAATAATGCGTGCAAAATGCCGATGTCTAGATTTGTGTTGTGGCACGGCAGGCAGCATACAGGTGAAGGGCAGCATAGCCGTCCCCTGCTGCCTCTCGCGCGCCATCGAAGGTGCCCATTTTGTGTAGCAGCCGTGTGAAGGTCAATTGAAAAGCATTACGAAATTAAGGAGTAGTTGGTAAAAACAGTATCATAGGAAGTGTAAAATTTGCTTAAGTGCATTTTGTTAACTGTTCGGTATCCTTTGGGTTTACCTGATGCTACCTAGATTACACGGTGTTTCTGTCGTAAACCTGAACGACTTCAGATACTACTTCAGCTGTTCGTAAGCTCAGATGCAGAGTACATGGCACAGAGTGCCTCCTGAAAACCCGCACGCTTTGCACTAGATGTTTCTCTCTTATATTTACTCAAATAGAAGTGGATATAGTTTTTGCTTCTCAAATTTTTGGTCTGACTCCTGTGACTCTGACTCCAGTAAGTAATGCCAGTAGCATGGGTAGATGGATCTGACAGGGCTGAGAACTAACAGCATGTCAGACGCTTTTCTCCAATGAAGGCTATAGATCAGAGCTAGGAATCTGCTGGAGCCGGAGAGGGTGACAGGGGAATAACATCCCTTTCTCTTCCATCGACAGGGGTAATAACTCCTGGCTCTCTAGGGACAGATTGTAAAAGCCAATAGCCAGAAGCTGTGAAGCAGGGAGGGTAGAAGAATTGAAAATTAAAGAGGGAGTGAAAATTTTGTGTAAGGCTTTAGTGAGATGTTGGAATAAACCATCAAGTGTCATTCTTTTAATTGCCTTATTGTTCATAGAAAGGGTTCTTGCAATATTGGTTTATATTGCTTTGTAAAGTTAAAATATTAGTAAAATACCAGTTAAAATTATTAAGATATACCATACATGCTCTTATGTGTAGCTAGATACCATATATTCTGTGATAACTGCTGTTTTCCACATATGGAAAAATGTTTTACAAGTATTGCTTTAAAATTAAAAATCTTTGAATAGTAAAAAAATTAGTATCATTACTGTATATAGACATATTTTGAGCATGGTGATGCTGTACGTGGTATACAAATCTGATAATGAATTCAAATGGCTGTGTGATTCATAGCTGATATCTCTTCATATGTAAAATTTCACATTGTTGAATCTTTCGTCGTTCACAAGCATTTAAACTTTGGCTGAGTTTGTGTCCAGGAGGAGTGTTCCAGTACTACTAGATTTTACTAATGTTATGATACCTCCGTGATACCGCGAGTCTTTCATTCATTTCTTTGTGGAGCAGTAGCTTTTAACAGTTTAACGATGAACACTTAAAGAAGCAAAACGGTAATAAAAAAGCATAGGTCCCGGACTTTTAAGGAACAGAAGTGCTTAAAAGCGGTATTTTTTATACGAGTTGTTCTTGCTTAGTTTTTAAACTGTGACTGGTGTTTAGTTAAATCTTTTACAGACTCAGTTCACTGAAGGTGACAGAAGTACTCACTTGAGCTCAATGAAAAGTAGACATGACAGTAAATTTTTCAGTCAGAGACAGGAGATCTTGTTATAGGAGTCAGTATGGGGGTCAGGGCAGAGCCTGTTGATGATTGAGGAAAAGAGAAGTAAATTCATTCTGCTTCAGGCACTTTGTCAAGTGCCAGTAGCTTACCATTGAGAACTAGTCACCCGTTCTAGTCTTACGGCCCTAGAGGTCACTCATTTGATATAAATCATAGCACTGCATAGGCTCAGCAACCTATTGCCATCTGAGATGAAATAAAAAAAAGAGGAATGCTTCATTCTGAATTGAAATGACTGCGAATATCCCACCACATGTTGCTGTTTAATGCAATATGTGGTTAGATATTGATCTCCAAAATCAAGTCATTAAAATGTGCAGTTTTTGTTTATTGGAATGAAGCAATTAAATGGTTCAGTTATGCCAGACCTTACCTTTTCTGATGAAAACTATTGATTTCTTGCCACAGCTTTATAAGCGACAATGTTTTTGATTACTCTTGACAAACCTCCTTGGAGTGTTAATTAAAATTGTACCAGATGAGCAGGTGTGGGAGATCATTAGATCGCTCGGATCACACACTACACTTCATATTCTGCAGCCTTGCATAATGAATAGGGCACAAGAGGGGAAAAACAATATCTTCATCAGCAGAATTAGCATCTTCTCTCTCTTTTCTTTTTTTAACTAGGTGACATTACGTTTTACAGTACATCCATTTATCAGCTATTGAATAACTTTTACTGCATCTGATTAAATTCAATTTCTTTTGAAATATTACATTGTTACACAAATGCAAAAAATTAAGTACTTGGCTGGTTTGTGTATGAATGCTTATAAACTCATGATACCCACTGCATTCTTTCAAAAACAAAGCAGAAACTTCAGACATTTTCCTAGGTAAAACATTTTAATATCATCTGCATTTTTCTTTGGCTTAACTAGATGATGGTATAAAATAACATGAGAAGTATTGATTGTATTGGTTTTGAAAGAGCAAATTATTTCATGATTTATTAATTTACAATAGATTCTCTTGTCTGATGCAATATTAATCAGTTGATAATTTTTTCACATCTTAATATTATGCTAAGACAATGACTCTTTTGACAATGACACATTTATTGTACTTGTGTTGTACGGTACGGGGATGGAGCACGCAGCTCATTATGAAGCCTGCTGTGATGGGCAGCTCTGTTGACTAGACAGTGTAAGGAAAAAAAAAAGAGGGAGTTAAAACAGCTAAGAAAATTAAGGATGTAACGTGATTAAGGATGGGATATATGTTTGGGACAGCAGAGAGAAATGTGCAAAATATCTGTTCATAAACTGCCTGGCCTATAAAGAAGTAGCTTCAATTTCCATTAACATGAAATGAGTCCTAGTCAATAGTTAACTGAAAGCTTGTGTGATACGTTTGTAGCTCAGCCCAAGTCTTACTGAACTGTCAGTTTGGGACTTAATGGTTTTAAACTAAGAAAAGGGTGCTTATTTAAAAAAAAAATACTTCAAGTAATAATTGGAAAATGGTGGTGCCTGAGCATCAGCAGCACTCAAGATGTGCTCTCTTTAACGGAGCCAGAACTAAATGTCATGTGCCCTTTGAATAATTTGCCTTTTCTATGCTTGTTTATCTTTCTGGAAACTACATCACAGAATCATTAAGGTTGGAAAAGACCTTTAAGATCATAAAGTCCAACCAGCAATCCAACACCACCATGCCCACAAAACCATGTCCTGAAGTGCCACGTCTACACATTTTTTGAATACTTCCAGTGATGAATATAAATAGATAAAATGTACTGTGTAGTACTTGCAGTTCAGTGGTACTGCAGCATCTAGTTAATGTTTGTAAAACTATTTGAAAACATAGTGTAAATGTAAATTCAACTCACAAATCTAATATACCCTTCTTAATGCTTAATTGACTGTACATCATGCTTTCCAAAAACTCTCCATAATAGAAATAATGTTGAAAAGAGGCAAGCCTGTTAACTGTTATGATTGCAGAATTATAAAAGCTAGTGTTAATAATAAGATTGAAGAGAAGCTTTAGAAGTTACCTACACATTGGAAATGTAGATATATGATTGTCTTCCAGCAGAAATCCAGTTAAAAAACTTGAGTTGTCCCATTGATTTAGGCAAGCAATATAAATGAGCTGGATATTAACTGCGGCCCGAGAAATGACTCCTTTACGGTAATCGTGGTCTATGTTTGAATGTTGTAATTTGATCCTGTTTTTTGAGCTTGAATGCAGAATGTGTTGATAGCCTTTATTTTCGACCTGATTCTATAAGATGTGGATATCTTTGAAGTTACGTAAAGTATTCTTTAAATTAATGAATTTACTACTGCTAACTTCACTGGGAGACATTGTTTCTTTCTGTTACGTTTGAAAAGGATGACATTCATTCAAATGCATATAATTTGCAGGACAATTTTCCATAGACTTAAAATATAATTTGGAGGCATTCTCTGTAATCATTTGAGAGGAAGGTATTTCTATTCCTGGGCTATAATTTCTCTTGGATTAGACTGAAAAAAAGGAAAGAGGAGGTTATGTCCAAACAATGACTGAAAATGCCATGTACGTAACGTTTGCTTGGTAGCTTCAATGTGGATGAAACAAGATTGCTTCTTGCAGGCTGGTTTAAGACGGATACCTCTGTAACAGTCAGCATCACCCAGTACCCTTTGGAATAGCCTTTGTGAGAGCTGTTAAACAAAGTGGGGTGGAAACGAATACATACACTCAGCCTCTGTCAGAGCTGAGGTATAATGTGAGAAACTTTGGAGCGTTGCTGCTTACATGCTACTTTTCTGGTGGATAAATGGGTTACTGGAACAACTTGTAAGAGTCAAACTTACAAGAGCTAAACTTTGCAGGAAAAAGCGAGTAAAAAAAGATTAAATAATCTAACAGGTGTAACTGAAAGAGAAGGAAGATCACATGCTATAATCATCTAGGGAGTATTTTTCATGTTATTTGGTACTTCTGTTCCTCTTGGTTCGAGATTTTAAAAAAAGATGAATGCTGTTAAGATTTTCACTGGCATTCCAGATGTTTTGTACTACATGATCAAACATCCTAAGGGAATGCTAAATTAGTTTTGTACCCTAAAATTGAAAATACTTTTTTTTGTATGTGAACACATCCAAATAAGCTTTCAAACTTCTCCCTTTTCTGCTTTCCAAAAGTATTAATTGTACAAAGCTGAAGTGGTGGTTATGTGAAAATGCAGAATAGTAGCAATAATAATAATTCTCCTTTGCATAGTCCCTTTAATTTAAGGAGTCAAAACATTTCACAATCAGTGATTAAACTTGAAATGCCCAACATGCCTGAAGGATAGCTTTGATCGCTGCATAGGATGCATCACAACTGTCCAAAATGTAGGCAGGGTGCAATGGAGTATATTATTGAATAGACATGGAAAAAAATCTCTGTTTCTAACTGTTGATTTCCTATCTTTCTTTTTTTTTTTAGAACAATTACATCCTTGTGTTTATTAGTAACTTTTTTCTTTTGCTGCATTCAAAATTCTGTTAGCCACATTGCATGTAAAGTGAGTGAAACCTGGAATCTCTCAGGATTAATGGTTCTCTTTATTCTTTGCTCCATATTGAAAATCATTCCTGTCAGCTGATGCTCTCCAAGCTGCCTGGAAGAACTTTGGCATAGTTTTCCTAACCTTTCAAACAGTAAAAGCAAAACTCTACTTTGATTTAAAAAAAAAAAAAAAAAAAAAAAAGAGAGGAAAAAAAAAAACCAAACTGGAGGTCTTTGGCCCAGAGCCATTAAGGATGCAGGCGACTGCGCTGTGGTCTGACAGCATATTCCACAAAACACTGAAAAGTTCTCCTTGGGGTCCCTGGAGTGGGCTGAGGCACTTTGCTTGTACTTAACATATATCAACTGTCACCCGACGGCAGTCGGTGTTGAGCTGAACACAATGGAACATCCAGATGGTCTAAACAAAGCGAACAAATGTTCACTGCTATTAAAAGCTGTTTACATCAACTTCCAGTATTTCATGTGCTGAAGTTTATATTGTGTCACTACTGGGGTGCTTAGCTCCATCCTCATTTCGTATCAGGGATTTCTAAACGATTGTTGCCTATGTGTTAAAATAACATTCTGGATGTGCCTTAAATACATGCCGCTGAAGGTGTTGGGGGTTTTTTAATAGGAAACTAGTCATTGTATGCAAATTGCACGCTTTCACATATGCTGACTGATGGCCCCCTCTAATTTCCCCTCGCTTTTCCCCCAGTGTGGGCTCCTTCCAGCACCTCCCCCACCGAACGCGGCGGGCGCGCAGC
>NW_010565826.1:0-360 GCF_000687285.1 Phaethon lepturus
TGGGTGACGTGCCCGCCGGTCTGGTGCAACCTCTCGGCAGCACGTTTGCTCCGTCAGCTGCCGGTACGCCCCCGTTATTAGTTTATGGCAGTTGTATCGTAATTTTTTTTTCTTTTTTCTTTTTTTTTTCCCCCGCCTCCAGCCTGTAACCGGGGCAGGGAAGCAAGGCTCTTTGGTCGGCGCGCGCGCGCGCTTCTGCTCTCTGAGCCGGGAGGATGTTGCAAATGAGTAATGGTCCGGCCGGGGCTGTAATACGCAGAATACCTCCGGGATGACTCACCCGGTACGACGCAGCACATCCCTCAAGGAGACTGAATCACGCCCGGGGGGAGACCGCTGGCGCGGGGCAGCCGACGCCGG
>NW_010565826.1:531-3236 GCF_000687285.1 Phaethon lepturus
TTCTGAATCAGCGTGTAATTTATCAGTGAATAGGTGTGGCTTCTGTGAGGCACAGGCTTGCTTTCATGGTTGCGTATACATTTTTTTCAGAAGTAATGGTTTAACGTGCTCCCTCTCTTACAGACGGAGAGGCAAAGAGATGCTGCCTGGGAAGCTGCTTCCCTTCATGCCCCCCTCCACGGACACCTTAAGGTGTTCCTACCTTTTGGAACGTGTAATTTATCAGTGAATAGGTGTGGCTTCTGTGAGGCACAGGCTTGCTTTCATGGTTGCGTATACATTTTTTTCAGAAGTAATGGTTTAACGTGCTCCCTCTCTTACAGACGGAGAGGCAAAGAGATGCTGCCTGGGAAGCTGCTTCCCTTCATGCCCCCCTCCACGGACACCTTAAGGTGTTCCTACCTTTTGGAAGGCAAAATCAATGTGCGTGCTGGTTTTGATGTAGTTAAAAATGTCTTGCTTTATTTTTTTTTTTTTAATGCATTCACCTGGCAAAAGATAAAAACCCTTTAGATTTAGACCGCAGTTACCCTGCTTACTGCCTCCCCTCTTTGATACAGATTCAGCTGGAATTGAGTCACAGAAATTTTTTTTATATTTGCAAAATATGGTCTACCCTTTGTAGTTGTATCATACGTGTCACAGCGGATGTTTACGGGGGGATAAATATAGTTGCATTCTGCACTCATCAAAATGGAGCAGAGCGGGGGAAATGCAAATTGCTTAGGGTGAGCAATTTCTGTTGGGTTCCCCCCCCACTTTTTTTTTTGTGTAAACTTTGAATTTTTCAGAAATACTATGCGTATGCGTGTGTGCCTACATAATTACTTTTGCGTTCCGGAGTATCGCTGATGCTGTAGCTGAAGATGAGTACCCGCGGCATTATTTTCACTTGCGCTGTAACCCGGCTGCGTTAGGACGGGTAGCGCTTAATCCGCAAAGCGTGGTGTCACACGGGAGCAATGGGACTCCTCACCTGGGCAGCGCCTTTGGCGGCATCACGGGCGCCGCGGCCGTCTGCAGCGTGGCAGCAAAAACCGATGGGACGGGGAAGAGGGTCACGAGGAAATAGCATCCTCTTGTGAATCGAATAGATTTCTCCATTACATTCCTCTGTAATTTCTGGCGAACGGTGTCAGATCACTGGTTTCATTTTACAAAATAAGGAGGGTGATAAAACTTCTAAAGCTGGAATACAGTTGCTGTGCTCGTTAGTTTTATCTCTTACTTTTGCTAAATATCACTATTCATTAGTTAACGTAGCATAACAGTAAGAAAGTGTTTACGGTCAGTATAAGTTAAAAAAAAAAAAATAAGGTAGAACTTGTCTGTGGCTTTTTTTTGGGGTGGGGAATCAATTCAGGATGCAGATCTCGTGCAGCTACCTGTTTGGCTGGCTAAGCTTTTATGTGCTTTTTGCTTATCTTGCATATGATATAAAACAAATACCATCTGTCACGCAGTAACAACTTCCTTTCTCATTACAGTAAATGATAATACTAATTAGCTTTCCTTGAAATTTGTTAATGTTTTGTACTCTTGCACGAAAATAGTAGAAGACTTGAGTGTGCAACTCCTGCCTGTACGGCATGCCGGCTTGATGAGCTGCAGGGCAAATTAAGTCAAATGCATTATGTTATTGAACTGATTTTTTTGTTTGTTTTGCTGCTTCTTAGAACTTTCCAAGACCTAGCATCATGTGCAGCTATAAGGATTTATTGCAAAATTAATCCATTAAACGAATTTGAAGAAAAGTTGGGGGTTTTTTGTTTTGTTTTGTTTTTTAAATAAACCCCAGACCTGTAATTTGCAATCACTGACAAAGCATCTGCCGGGCAAAGCTGTGAGGAGGCTGGTCCTGAGGTAACTCAATTCTCCACTGAGACGGAGGTTTGCTGTGATTTTTTTTTTTTTTTAAGAGGTTTTATGACGTGGTTGCTCATTAAAAGTTTTGTCATTTGTGTGCATCCCAGTGGTGTCGTGACTGTCTTTTAGGGAAAAAAGGGGGAAAAAAAAAACCCAACCAGAATTTTTGTGTATTTTTGTAGCACGGTTTGCTGTGGGTTTCAATAGCTCTAACACAATTTCAACAGTATGTTACGTAGATGCTTCAATACGGCCACGAGTAGTAAATTAATCTGCCCCTGATGCAGTTAGACTTTAATTTTAATTCAATACTGTTTGCATAGTGAGCTAATTTCTGGGGAAAGCCCTTGAAATCCGTCCGCTTGAGCTGTGTCGGTGGGTCGTCACTTGCCCATCAGTATGTTTGCAAGCCAGCTTTTTTCCCTAAAAAGCCTCTTGCCGGTTCATTTGAGGTTTTGCCCACGTGTGCAGCGCTTTGTGGGGATCGCTGGGCCAGCCTGGCGCGGGAGGAGAGGTCATGCTGGCTGAAAAAACAGCTTTAGCCCACGAAAGGGCTGCAACACCCAACCCTGCAGCTGGGGGAACAACAGTTGCGCCAAACCCTCCTGGTGTTGAACACCAGCCCCCGGTTCGGTGTATCCAAATTAGCTGGGACGTCGCATTGTAAAAATGTGCTGCGAGAGTTACTCTTACGGCGGAAGCTGGTGCTTCTGTGTGTGTCGTTTAAAAAAATTGTAAACACACATATATATAAAAAACAGGAAAAGAAATTATATATGAAATGAATATATAAAAGAAACTTTTCATATCTACATTACATACATTATGTATGTATATTG